>NC_056727.1:956283911-956309707 GCF_019279795.1 Protopterus annectens
CAGCAAGAGGTTCTCCGGTTCGATTCTTGGTCAGGGTGCCTTCGCTGTGGAGTCTACATGTCCTCCCTGTGTTCATGTAGGTTTCTTCCAGGTGCTCTGGTTTCCACCCATCTTACAAAGACATGCATTTCCCAGGCATTCACTGAAAATTGGCTTTGTTCCAAATTGGACTTTCCCGGTAAACAAATGTTAAATAAAACTGTGTGTGAAGAGGAGGTGGGACAATCACCTAACAGTCAGTTGTACCAAATGAAAAGTGTGTTTCAAGTGCTTAATGTTAACAAAAGGGTATACAAACTGATTACTTTTTGTAAGAAAAAAATTAGTTATGTGACATTTATCTGTTTTATACTTCTCTGTTTTATGTCACATAGGTTTATGGCACCCAAGCCTACAAATCCATGAAACCCCTCTTCAGTGATGTGGAAAATTTAGTCATAATACAGGCTCTGAGGCGGCATGCACATTTTCTGCTTGAGAAAGACCATGGGGATATGGCTGCCAGAAAGGAGATTTGGAACCAGTTAGTCAACGATGTCAACACAGTCAGGAGTCACAGCCAAAATTATGATCAGGTGTAGCATCAGGCCACTGATATGACTTCATCAGCCCAGATGAGGGCAGCTGTAGTTTCCCAAGAATAGCTAACTATGAGGATGATCCTACTACCAAGCCACCACTGACACCAAATGAGGAGTTCCTGTCCACTGTCAGAGATCCAGACAGCTCAGAGGAGACCGTGCACTTTCTGCTTGATGTTGGTGCTGATGTGGCTGGGAGGACAAGTGTGCCCTAGGAGCAGCTTCCAGGTGAGCTAACATAAGGCAACATTTACCTTTGCTTGTAGAATAAAATATATAATTTGACTATTTCCTGTGATCAATTTTTTTAATAGAGTTATACAAGACAGTTTTTCAGTTCAAATGGGTGTGGTTGGATGCCCGAGCCATGATTCAGTTTCAGCTATTTCTTACAGGACATACAGGTGATAACGTATTCACTGTCTCCCTGTGTTTTTCCAGTTGTGATGCTTAACTACTATCCTTTCCTTGATCAATTTCTTCCAGGACCATCCTCCCTGCAAGGTGTGGAGACATTTGAACATGGTAAGGAAATCTTTTTTGCTCATTACTAAACATTATTTATATATATAATTATCTACATGTGTGAGGAGGGTGTAAATGGGTGTCTGAATGCTCTATCATCTATGATTGTGTGACTTTTTTTTCAGTTATTTTGGGTTAATATTTAGGGGAGCAGTAATTTCATTCCTATGTTTGTTGCTTATTATCACAAGTGATCCTGACAGTGGAACTACAGGACTCCTAATGTCTGATGTCAGAGTATGGGTAGGCTCTGATGATGGTGGACAACTTGAGACATAGTTGAGGGGTGCAAAGGGTGAATCTGACACTGAGGTTGTGACTCATATCCCTTGGATTTAATTCAGACGTCAGTATGCCTACGCATACCCATTTCACTGCACCTTCTGACAGTGGACAGGTTCATGGTGACACACTTGATAAAGGCTGTGTGGTTACTGCATCTTCAGTGCTCGATGACTCTGGCCATAGCCAAACTGTGGCTGAGGTGCTATGCAGGAATGTTGGTAGGGGTGCTCAGAGAAGGCCTGTTGTCCACCTTCCACCTGATCCTGGTGTATCATTATATGCCACTCAACATAGTTATGGAGGCACAGGCATGTTCCACTAGGGCCTCCAAGGACATACTTAGGGTTCTAGATGTGATAGAGGCTGATGTGTATGACTGCCTCCACTGTGCGGCTGATTCAACTGATCAGATGAATGACATGCTGTGTCAGTGTCTGTGATGAAATGTCTGCTGGGAGGGGGACAGCATCCACATGGCTGCAGATCCACAACATCTGCTGCTAGTTGATGTGGCCATGACCTATCCCACTCCCATAGTGACACTACTTCCACTACTCCATCAGTGATTGAGGTGTCCACACCCAGATGTGGTAGGCCATGGGGTCATGGACCTGGGTATATTCGTGAGGAAGGCTCATCCAGCAAACATCATTCATGTTCAGGAAGCACAAGCTTACTGGAACATGGGCATGGACATGTCAGTGCAACTCCTAGCAGAGCCTGTTCTTACAGCTGGAGTTGATAATGAACTGATACCTCTACCATGCACAGCTCACACCTATCCAACATGCCAAGACAGAGCTAGCCCAGAGCTTGGCTGTGTTCATGCAAATACACACACACACACACACACACACACACACACACACACACACACACACACACACACACACACACACAAACACACACACACTTACTTCGCAGCAAGTGCTCATATGGACTCACACACACAACAGGTACATGAGGCATTCATGAGGCGTACAGATCATTCTGTCTCAGTGGCCATTTGATAATCAGCTACATTTCGGCCTGTCTTTCTTACTCACATGCACTCACTACTTTTGTGTCATTCTTGGCCTCCTGCCCCCCAAAACCCCAACCTATGCAAATAATGAAAACTGTGCCATCACCTTGTTTCTATCATTTGGATTCAGGGATACTGAGTGCTTAGTATATGTATTGGCTATGCTATTTTGAAACTTTTACAGATTTCTTACAGCCTTATGACTGTTGTGATTACTACCTTGAAATTGTTGCCCCATCAGTGAGGCTTGTTGCTCCACTTGTGAGAATGCAGGCATAATTATACTTTGGAATGCTTTTTCTATTGTGTGTATTTTCAAAGCATGAGGCATGTTAGATGATAAACTGCATAAATCTATTGACATAAGTCAATCCTGTCACTTACTGATGTCATTGCTTGGACAACTCAAACACACATTCTACTCAGGTACATTTTCAAGTAACAGTATGCAAGTATCTGCCATTCATTTGTGTTCTTACCCATTTATTTTCCTATTCCAGGTTCAACACTTAGTCCTGTAATTACAACTGTTGTAATTCGGGACTGACTCTGATGTTAGCAGTTCACATCCATTACATGGGTAACTAAAGACTGTGAGCATTGCCTGGCATCAGTATTACAGTGTGTATGTGGATAGGATGAAAGTTGTACCTCTTAGCTGGTCAGCATGTGTGCTTTCTGTTGCCTCTTGGCCAGGGCAAGGGTTTACTGTGAATGCCTACATCCACCTACACCCACAGCAGCTGATGGTTCCCCTTTGAGTCCTCACCTGCGTGTGGCTGTGGTGACCCTTGCCAGTGGTGGTGAGATGTGTGCCCCTTCCCCTTGGTGTTCCTATTGCAGCTGTTTTCTCAGGATAATATTTTGTTGGATAGCACATGCAATAATAATTTCGGCACAAGTATTGGGATCTTACTGCAAGGTACCCCCTGATGTAACTAGGCACTGAAACCGTGACTTCAGCAGCCCAAACACATACTCTATGATATTTTTTGCTGCACCACACAATGAAAGGACCAGAACACAAAGAAAACCACCAGCTAGTATTCCACCACCAGATATTTAATAAAACAAGCACTCTGACGTCTCAGCTCTTGCAAGTCTTCAAGGAGTATTAACAATTGCAAATCACAACCTGCCTAAATACATCCATCAATCAAACAATTAAACAATTTAACAATTTATATCTACTGACATCACAACATAATTAAATTCACAAAACTAAATAAAACATCTCCAGTTTACTTCATTGTTCAGCCCATTAGGTGACAAAGTATTACATTTTAAAATACAAAATGATTCTTTTACCAACAATTTACTCTTGAGATCATTTTCCTTTGTCATTATACAACTTAATTTGCTATAAAACAGTACCTTTAAGATCCTCACTATTACCTTTGTGCTTTTTGTTAACATGACTAGTTATGGCACTTTCACTTTTATTTCTGGCTGTATCTCTAACATGCACTAATAATCTTGTTTTAAAAGATCTTTTAGTTTCACCTATATAATATTTTTTACAAGGACAACTGAGGGCATAAACAATGCCCTCAGTATGACAGCAAAAGCTGTCCTTCACTTCAAAAATGTGACCATTAATTTGTCTAAAACTCTGTGTAATAAAACTGCAGGCTTTACATTTACCACAAGCACTAGTGCCCAGTCTATTTAAATCTCTCTGTATATTCTGCACACAAATTATTTTTAACTTAACTAGTAAGTCTTTTAAATGTCTCCCTCTTCTATAAGACATAATAGGAACCCCCAATTTTTCCTCAAACATGTCACTTAAACTTTCGATATATGTCCAATGACCAACCAGCACTTATATCATTTTTTGACCAGTCCTTTTCTTTAAACATAATTGTTCTACTGACTGTTTTCTTGCTGTGTAAATATATTCCCATGATATTTTTTGTTCGAGCACATGCCTCATTACAATGTTCGTCCATGGGTGTGTGTGCATTTCTGATGAGCATCATTAGCCATGGTTCGAGTGCATCCCCTAGTAAACGGCCTTGCGGGATATCCTCCATGGAAAACCACTCGCAGTTGTCGTAACTGCTGGGGTTGCCGGCACATACATTCAGGATGATTCCCTTAGCATTACATGTGACCTGGCAGTTAACGGAGTGGAAGATCTTTCTGTTTATGTAGACCCTTCCCTATTCTGTGGATGATGCTTTGATCTCAATGTGCGTGCAGTCTATGGCACCCAACACCTCAGGGAAGTGTGCTACAGGCCAAAATCCTGTATAGTTGTACCTCTGTCCTTGGGGTAACAGGGTAAATATTTATGGCCACTGGCATGGTGTTGCATAGCATTCAAGAAATGAAATGATGTAGGACCCTGGATGCTGATGCCTGTGATACCCCCAGCATGCCCCTGTTCCTGTAGTTAAAATCTTAAGTGCTACACATACCTTGGTGTCTACAGGTTTTATTTCCCCATCAGTTTACCCTTGATATCAGTTGATGATGACAGAGGTTGCAGAGTTCCTAGAGTGTGTCTCTATCCACTCTAACTCTGCAATGCTCTACTATTTCCATTTCTTGTAGAACAAGAAAAGTTAAATGGGTTCTAAAGACCTTTCTCCTTCTTGCCCAAGGCTATTAGCAACAGCACAGACTTGAGCCTATTGCACATAACTCATGCAGCAGAGCAACGGCAGCCCCTAACATTCATTCCCTCTACTGTATTCTCAGTGGCTGTATTCTAATAGGTTCAGGAATTTGAGGCAAAAATCTACACTAGGTGTACACGATTGCTTTATACAGTGGATATAAAAAGTGTACACACCCCTGTTAAAATGCCAGGTTTTTGTGATATAAAAAATGAGACCACAATAAATAATTTCAAAACTTTTCCTACCTTTAAATGTGACCTAAAACCTGTACAATTCAGTTGAAAAACAAACAAATCTGTTAGGGGGAAAAAATATAAAAAAAAATTAAAAAAAAAGTTGGGCCGGATTCTATCAGCATGGCGCATCTTGACTTGGCAATATTTGACAACTCTTCCTTGCAAAAGTGCTCCAAATCTGTCAGACTGAAGGCATCTCTTGTGCACAGCCCTCTTCAGGTCACCCCACAGATTTTTTATTGGATTTAGGTCTCGGCTCTGGCTGGGTCATTCAAAAACTTAAATTTTCTTCTGGTGAAGCCATTCTTTTGTTGATTTGGAAGAATGCTTGGGGTCATTGTCATGCTGAAAGGTGAAATTCCTCTTCATCTTCAGCTTTCTAGCAGATGCCTGAAGGTTTTGGGCCAAAAGTGACTGGTATTTGGAACTGTTCATAATTCCCTCCACCTTGACTAAAGCCCCAGTTCTAGCTGATGAAAGGCAACCCCAAAGCATGATACTGCCACCAACATGCTTTACCATGGGGATGGTGTTGTTTTGGTGATGCGAAGTGTTGTTTTTGCGCCAAACGTACCTTTTGGAATTGTGGCCAAAAAGTTCAACCTTAGTCTCATCAGACTATAACACATTTTCCCACATGTTTTTGGGAGACTTGATATATTGTTTTGCAAATTTTAGCCAGGCATGGATGTTTTTCTATGTAAGAAAAGGCTTCCATCTTGCAACCCTACCCCATAGTCCAGACATATGGAGAATACGGGAGATTATTGTCACATATAGTACACAACCAGTCCTTGCCAGAAATTCCTGCAGCTCCTTCAGTGTTGCTGTAGGTCTCTTGGCAGCTTCCCTGACCACTTTCGTTTCGTCTTTTCATCAACTTTGGAGGGACATCCAGTTCTTTGCAATGTCACTGTTGTCCCATATTTTCTCCACTTTTTGATGACTTTCTTCACTGTGTTCCAAAGTATATCCAATGCTGTGGAAATTTTTTTGTGCCCTTCTCCTGACTGATACCTTTTAACAATTAGATCCTTTTGATGGTCTGTAAGCTCTCTGTGAACCATGGCTTTTGCTGTAGCAGGCAACTGAATAAATGTTAGGAAAATAGTACTAGGACAGCTGAACTTTATTTGGGGTTAATCAGAGTCTCTTTAATTGATGGCAGGTGTGTACCCAAGACTGAATGCTGTAATTAAACCAAAGGTGCATCAACAAAGTATTAGTTTAAGGGTGTGCACGCTTATGCAACCAGCTTATTGTACGTTTATTATTTTTTAATATTTTTCCCCTAACTGATTTTTTTTTCAATTTAATAATACAAGTTATAGGTCACATTAAAGGTGGGAAAAGTTTTGAAATGATTTATTGTGGTCTCATTTTTTTATATCACAAAAACCTGGCATTTTAACAGGTCTGTGTACACTTTTTATATCCACTGTAGTTTGTTAATAGCTCTGCCATTTTAGATTTGTTTTATTAGCATACAGTTCAGCTGCTTATGCTGTAATTGGCATGCCACAATGCTTACCCTATTTTTGTGGCTTTGCACACTGTGTAGAGCTGCTTACTGAATACATATCAGCACACAACCATGTGCGTGTCGAAACACAGTTTTAGCGAGTCGTGTAGGGTTTATTGAATCCAGCCCCATATGTTATTCAGCACAAAATATGTACAGAATTACTTGCTTTCTTAACAAAAATATGCATTTTAATGTTTTAAAAATTTCAAAGAAACAGATAAAAAGTACTTGGTGAAAACTGAAAACAAACTAGATAACATATGTATAGCAAAAAAGTGAAAGAATTCTGTTTTTTGTTAATTAGCACAAACAAATATTGTAACTTTAACATAATAGCAGGATACCATGATCATAAAAGTTGTTCACAGATTTTAATCTTCTATAAAGTGAGCAGTACTTTCCCTACATGTACTCTGTCATTTGTCTATCAATGTGCGAGATGGAAAAACATTTTCTTATATTTTTTAATAATATTCATATTCATATATGGGTGTCTTTCAATTGTCACAACAATAATGTTTGAGTGTTGAAAAGACCAGCAGAAATCACTGAATGTATAAAGATCACAATTTGCCTGCCTTTTCATGTGCAAGATCACGGTACAGTGGGGATATGGTATTTGCTCTTTTCCCATTGCAGTGAGATCTTGGAGTTGGTACTGTGTGCAAACACGTGCGTGTGTGTGTGTGTGTGTATATATATATATATATATATATATATATATATATGTGTGTGTGTGTGTGTGTGTGTGTGTGTGCATATATATATATATATATATATATATATATATATATATATATATACATACATACATACACACACATAAATATATATATAAAATAATTAGCATGTGTGTGCGCATGCGCACGCGAAGGTAACAGTGGGATGTGGGGATGCAACATCGCTTACTCCTCCTCTTCCAAAAAAAAAACATTTTTTTTTAGTAATTTGGTTTCAAATTGTTTCTAGCTTTCTGAGTACTTTGTGTCAATCTTTTCATTTTTAGAGTGAATATAGACTCATACATGCACATATATATATATATATATATATATAGGGGTGTAGGGCAATAGAACAGACAGAAAGTGCCCTAACACCCACCAGATTAAATGGCATAACATCGAACTCACCAATATCTGAGCATGCTCCAGGGATTACCCTGAAGTGGACTAAATCAACTGCACCCCCTGCTAATTACATATACTCACTTTGAGACTGCACAATCCCCGGGGAAAGGAAATATTCCCCTACTCAGAGGTTGTCGATGTCATAAACCCGTCAATCACCTATATGTGTTGACCAAATGGTGTTGCTCTACTGCTGGGTGTCAGGGCACCGTCCATTCGAGATATATATATATATATATATATATATATATATATATAAATATATATAAATATATATATATAGAGAGACACACACACACACACACACACACACACTTAAGCTCCCAGCTACCTACAATAAGAGAGTTGTTTGATTTGCACTGGCTATTTGCTTTATTATTATTTATTTAAATATGCACAGACAGGTAGAAAAAAATCTGTTTTACTCTTGTTCTTTTTTATCAACATAACAGATTCTTACAACATTAAGTTGCAAAACGGAAGCACCAAATATGTTTTGAAGAAGGGCTATAAATGTATATCATTTACACATTGGTGGGCACAGTACACTTGAGATAACCTATATATACTATAGTACAAATGCTATGCTTACACACTGTGTGTTTAAATATCATGCATACTTTGCAGACTCTACAATCATCATCACTTAAGAGTATAAATAACTTCATTATTAACAATGGACTGGAAATAACTAATGTCCTTCCACTGTACGTTACAGTTACTCATATCAGATGCTGAGCAGAGTGCAACCGTAGCTGCAACTTAACTGCACTGCGACCACTATAACACTCAGAAGTATTGGCACCTTCTATATTGGCAGATGTCAATATTCCATTCCATTGTAATTCAAACTCCACTTCTGGGTAAACAAAATATCTTCTCTGAAAGAAACAAAAGTGAGCAGCAGTAAGAAATTTAAAATTCAGATGACTTAAAAAAGGAGATATGTCATACTCACTGTGTTTGGAAGTGGAGTTTCATTCATACATATCTTTGAAGTGAATATAAGTTGTCCAAAAAGGCTTAAAATGTCCTTGTTTCATTTTAACAAATACTTTTTAAAAACTTTAAAATTGAGCAAGACAACAGTCTTTTGTGAGTGAAATGGACGTGAAATGAGTAATTTTCCTTGCTGCAAATGGGGAAAAGCAGAAAAATCACTTACTTCCAGGCAAAAATGTGAACATTTTTGCAACATAAAGGACAGCTGATCAATATGAAGAAGAAAATGTTTCAACCTATGATTACCCACAGACTGAGTGAGTATGAAGAATTGCTCTGCAAGTGGGTAAAATTCCCAATATAAGTTTTCTCCATTTTAAAACAAAAGTACTGAAAAACTCCCTATAAAAACAGTCAGTAATGCAGTTAGGAACACAAACAACAAAATGAGCAAAATTTTACATACATTTTTTATATTTTATTAACAAATGTCATGTTTTCTCAAATATACAGCATTTTGGCAGTACTATCTACAGTTATATTACATAAAAAAGAATATGCAAAAAGGGCAGATGAAAATACAACTGCCTTCATGCAAGTAGACCTTGAAAACATAATCATGTTAAGCTCACAGTCAAACTGAACTTTGGTGAAGAAAACTGCTCATAACACGACCTGCACACATGCACAGTTGCTGCTTTTATCGTTTCTCTTCTACTTTGCTGAAACAAGTTGGTGAACATTACTGAGCTCAGCAGAAAAGCATAACTTATCAAACAGTGTTAGGTTACAGTTTTGCCACATTTTATTTTACAAAGCAGAATGGTTGCAACACACATGAAAAAAAGTAGTCCAGGTGTAACATCTCCATATATTTCATACAAAATGTGAACTTTACTCCATCCATGATGGAAAGTGTTATGTTAGCACACTGTAGGATGACCATACAATTCTCTCTGTATATGAAGAGCAAGGTGTAAACTTCCCCAAAATGGTCCACAAAAAGAAGGGTGTCCTCATTTATCCTTGTGCCACAGGTTGCTTCTATTTTACTAAAATTTGAGCCACCCGCTATTCACACAAGTTTACTTGTGTCTCATGGATCTTCAAGGTCACTATCCTATATTTCTTCTTGACGGTCAGACATACTCTCCACAATCTGAAATTATCACTTTTTGTTTGGGTTTCCCATCCTTTGTTCCTTGAGCCTGTAAAAGACAAACTTTATTAAGTAAACGGTCATACATGCAACCAAGTTTACTAAAACATCACACTGTCCTACATATTAAGGAACTCACCATATCTGGTCTAAAGGAAGACTGAAGAGTGATTCACTGAATCTTCATTACTGAATTCTTCAGTTATCAAAATCTAAGAGGTGAAGACCCACTCCTACCTACCTATGCAGCAGGAACACCCTCCTCTAACTATACATAAACAGCTCTGAGGTGGTAACACCAAAATAGCTTGTGGGGTCGCTTTTAATGACACACAGATTTCAGTTCGGTCAGTAGTTGTGCTGTCTTACTGAGTCAGTAACTGTATATCCACAGCCTCAATGCAGTTCAGCTGTCCACTCTTGACCCCAGCTGGTGTTCCACCCATCCAACCCACTGTTTACTGTTCATCCACAACTGAACTCCACTACCACAGAATGTGCAACAAATCAATAACCCTCCTGGTGAAGAAAAGCATTCAGGTCTCATACTTGCAGTTAATATTATTCTGCTTCACAGCACTCACTGGTTTGCTGGCCAAACTTTCATTATTCAATAATTCGGTACACCAATATAATTTCTATTGTCCCTTCTCTCCTTCAGACTATAACTATTCATTTCAGGACCATTAGTCTATCTTTGCCATCTTTCAGTACTGAATCATCATAGCTGCTCATCTGAGAAACCCATTCAATTATTCTAATATTTCCTTAGGTACATTCTCCACAAGTAAATACAGCGTTCTACAGTACACCACACTAGTATTCTCTACAGTGGAAGAATAATCCCCTTTGAATTCATACCTCATTGTATCAGCTTAAGCCCTTGCCCTAACTATTATGCTCCTGCTGAACAACACGGTGTGGTCTAGCTCTTCTCTTTCCCCAACTGATCCTTCAAAAGAGTCCAGCTTTGAGTTCCTCCTGCCAAAATTCATTATAATGCACACTCTGGCATTATACCTATGGTGTAAAATTCCTAAACACTCTCATAGCATGCCAAGCCTGCGTGTTGTTCAATCCTAGCATCTGTTAGTAACACCCCAACTTCATGTCATCTGGAAAAAGGATCACATTACTGCATAAAACTGCTGGTGATTAGCACACATGGATATCTCAAATAAAAAAGATGTTCAATAGTGACAGCTCCACCTACAACAGTATACATGTGGCCTGCTTTGCAGATAATATTGCACCCTCCTTCAAAATGTGCTTTATGTCTCAGCCATCTCACAATTCTGACCATTCCTCAAGCCTCAACACTTGCCAATCAGCGTTTTGTGTAAGATAGAATCAAAAAATTTGCTTAAAGCCAGGGCAGAATGCATCTAACAGAATTTCCTTTTCTGCCTGCGCTCTGACCCATACACATTACTGGGCAGCTGGAACTGCAAGACTGGATCTCAGCTGAAACATACTGCCTAGGGCCTAACAGTCCCACTGGCCCTTCAGGAATCCAACACAATGAGCTTTTTTAGCAGTTTTCCACTAGTTTCCTCATGACTAAAATTTGAGTCACTGATCCAGATTTTTGTGGTAACCTCCTCTATGCACTTGTATCACCAGAATTATCTCGCAGTCTCCAAGTACTTCCCTTGTTTCTAGTGCCCTGTTAATGACAGCCATCAAAGGCCTTCACTAAGATCTCAGCTACCACTTTCATGAATCAAAGAGACTGTCTGTGTGTCTGACTAGA
Source organism: Protopterus annectens (assembly GCF_019279795.1). Lineage (NCBI taxonomy): Eukaryota > Metazoa > Chordata > Ceratodontiformes > Protopteridae > Protopterus > Protopterus annectens. Next base: position 956,295,696 of record NC_056727.1, read on the forward strand.
CCCAATGCTTTATCAGTCTGCAGCTTACTCTCTTTCTTCACAGCATTTCCTTCAAGAAGACAATGCCAGTCAAACTACTTCACTCACTACACACTTCCAAATACTTCCCCGTTTTCTCTCAAGTGAATAATAAAGCAATTACTTTTGTCGGAGCCACAACCTCCTGCTATCAATTTACCACAGTTATGTCTGGGCTGTCCCTCCCAGTTCTTATCTTCTATACAATTAATTTCCAATCTTGGACATTTTAAATTATGCAAGTACTCACCACACAAAAAATACATTAATTTCATAACAGTTAAACTACAAATTGGGCCCTCCTTGATAGGTCCAATGATCAACATTTGATATTTTTTTGAGTAGTCTCCAAGCTCATGGATGGACATGCATCAGTGAAACTGTTTGCCACAATGTCACAGAATGACTACATAAGCACATCCATCCCCACTGATTGCCACTTTACATCCTTACTATTAGCAGGAAACATTCTGCAAATCAAGAACAGCAATGAAGACTTGGCACGCCATTACTAATTAAGATATACAATAATACACTTGCCTATCTTATGAAGCAATCCAGTGAGCAATGCTGGCTGGCTGGAGGGAACACCCAGCCTCAGACTGAATGGAAGAAATGTATATCTGACTCAGTTGGGTGGATCCTCTTCACAAAGTCACCAAAATTGTATGAAATCATCAGTTAGAGGAAGAATATTCCATGATGGATTCTACAAATTGGGTTGAATCACAAGTAGCAAACTATCAGAGTAGAAAAAGCAAAAATGGGGAGAGTACTGGGGATCACATTTTCAGAAGGTCCAACTCCATGGCTGCAGACATGGAAGTAACCTCAGAAAGGAATCTTGTGGGCCTTGAGGGCTAGGGTGACTATGCATGTTCAGATCAGACCAAGCAAGCATGAGAAGCAGCTATTCTTCAATTTGCAACAGACTAGACTGCAGTCAGGGCAATAGGGCATAACAGCCAAACTGTCCACCTAACCCCCGGCAAAAGCAGTTGCAAACAATTCTTGCAACAACCATGAAGAACCAAATTATACCAGAACTAGGCTCCAATAAGACAACATCCAGTGGATCCACTGGAAGATGGTGGCGGGGGGTTCAGTGACAAACGATGACACTGCCAATACACATTTAGCATTACAGCCAGTAAGCAACTGTTGTATCTGACGTTAGAAATTTCAACTCCAACAGTAGGACAGAATCTAAAGATAAACCTCTGAAATGGCTAGCCAGTGTCAGTGGCATAGCAGGCTAAAGCCTTCGCTATGGCCCATACAACTAGAATTTGATTATCAGCTTAGGTGCTTAATAGCACTGTCCATCCTGTAAGGAATGGTGGGATGGAGACTGCAATATACTGCAACAATCCCCTTGGAGGAGGGGTTGAGAAGCATGTGCATTTGGAGCATGTGTTTGGCTCCCCAAGCCACAAGTGATGCTTGTAGCATTCATAGCTGGATTGCAGGAGCATGCACTCATATGAGAAAGCAGTGTGAGCCTTTGTGGTGATGTGGACAGCTTGTCTGCTCACCTAGGGAGGTGGGGTTAGGTCAATACAAATGCCATCTTTGTTGGAAAGACAGCAAAAGTGCAAATAATTTCACTGTCTGCCTATATAAATGTCACGCCAAATGGCTTGTGCCCTGGTGGATCCTGGGATTCCCCACCAATAGAACAAATGAATGGGCCTGAACCAAGTAGTGGTGTAAATAACCATAGCACTGTCCATCTCAAAGTAAATTCACTGAGACATATCATGTTGTGGCAATGGGTTTTGTCTTCAAGAATAAAATTAGCAGCTTGAGTGAATCACAGCAAAGGAAACTGAAGCAAATCTAACATGGTAGACTATGAAGACTAATTTATATACACGAAACAAGGACACTCAGCTTAGGTGGTACCTTCTGGAATATTCTTTCCACTCACAATTTTTATTCTTAAGCTTACATCAACAACATGCAATCAACATCTAATGACAACTCAGACTGTTACATTTCAGAAGGTTCTCAAAACTCTAAACGTTTCCCATGATTTCATGCTGTAACACTCCGCAATTTTCTCTTATGCAAACAATACTCTAATTACAGCAGTTGTAATAAAAGCAATGTTAAATACAATGGCAGATAGTCTCATATTTCTAACTCTTCTCTTAGATAAGCAATGTTCCATACTATCCATCTATTTATTAACTTACAAAGCAGATCTGTGCTTTCTCATCTAAACCTGCAAAACACAGCTGCAGAATCATGATTCACACAACACAAACATGTTTTCTGGCCTAACTTGCTCAGATATAATGTCAAAAGTTGGGATTTAGTGTCCAAATCTGGCAAGTCCTCCACAGTCTTTGCCATCTAGTCTAGTAAATCAATCTGGAACCTTTTTGTGTATATGATGCAGTTACAATGCCCACAAAGTAAAGGTGGTGGATAAAAACACCAGATTCCCAAATCTATTCAAGGTCAGTGACTCCATGATGGGAGGGGGGAGCCTTGGACTGGGGCTCAGCATGCTTCTTAAAGGTAGCCAAAACCAGAATACTGTCCACTACCAGATTCTGTGACCAGTCCTTGTGTAGATGAATAATCTTATCATGGCACCTTGGGATAGAAGCCACCATATATGACTTTCTTACAGTGTTCTTAACAAGCTCATTCACGAGGGGAACAACCCAACAGAAAAATATGGGTGATTGTAAGGGCTCTGACAAGATGCACTCAGATTCTGAGGGGGGGGTTTCTCGCACCACTTATACTTAACCTTCATGAGTTCTAAAATTTCCTCAAATCTGGGGTTATCAGAAGACATGAGGGGAGAATCACCCTTTTGATCATTATTTGAATCCAGGATGGATGGCTGCATGACAGGGTTGTAACTGACACCATGGGAAGGTCCTACAGTCCCTTCACCCTGAAGGGGGAGGTGCCAAGGAAGAAGAAACAGATGATGGTCTGCACTGCTTCAGAGAGGGGCTTAAGCATGGATATCTGCATTGCAGGCACCAAGACCCACAACTCAGGCAATGGAGCCAGCATAATGGGCACCAGCACCTGCCATAACTCTGGCACTGAGATTGGGGCCATAGAGGTCAAGGAGCTGAGAGCAACTGATGTTAACCCTGACCACCAGATCTACAATACAGCCCTAATACCAACAGACCAAGGCTGACCTCAAGACACTGAACTCTGATCTCAATGTGGGGGCCAACTTCAAAGAGGTCGAGGTCAAGGCCCCCAATATCAAAAGATCTGCTAACATCTGGGTCGGTCAGAGAACTCTGGGAAGGAAGGTGCCCTATATCTCCCAATTAAAGTAGGTGATAACACTTGAGACGAAAAACTACTGCATCTGAAAAGATGCCTGCCCCTTTTCCTTCAGTCAAGTTGAACTGGCAATGACTTACAGTATTTACCAGACACAGTGTTTGGCACTCTGGTTTTGAAGCCACAGAGTCAATGCTACCAGGAGAAAGGGAGACAGAGGGAAGCTTCTTTACTGAAGCTATACTGGACAAATGCATAGCAGAAGAAACTGAAATGGCTACACCATGACTAGGATCCTTTGTGGCAGCACTATCTATTTCCTTTTTTGCAGCTCTTTTTTCCTACGGCCTTCTACTCCTGTGGTCACATCCACTGTTGGGTCTGCCAGCTTCTTCTCAACTCCCCTGGTCTACCCAATATAAGATGGGGTTGGTCAAGACGCCTAAGGGCATATGGAGATGTGGGGGTCTCACCGTCACTTTCCACAGGGATTGTATCAGTCTTTTGGGCCTACCTGTTTCCACCCTCCCTCTATAAGTTTGTCTGGTTATGCCCAAGGAGCACTCATGTAATGAGGAAGTGCACCATTTTGTCCCGCCTCCACAGCAGCTCTGCCTTGTCTCCACCCTATTCCCCTCTTTCAGCTATGCCCTCTATGTCAGTGTCTCCAGCCTCCCCCAGAGATCTCTGATGGGAATGCCCAGACAACTATCCTCAGCCAGATGAGCAATCCCCCCTACCATGCTGCTCTGTTAGTCATCCAGGCTGCTAATCAATCCCAGGTCAGTTAGGCTGAAGTCAGGGCTTTAGCCTTCTATGGCACTGGAGCAGCTAGCAGCACTTAATGTTGTAATGATACAGACGTCCTTATCTACAGCATCACTAGACTCTTTAATTCAGGCTTAACTAGGTTAGTCCTTTTAGCAGAAATATGTAAATCGCTGTCAGAAGGTGCTTTCCATTTAGGAGGAGAGGACCTGGAAGAAGATGGAGAAAACTCTTGGATCACAAGCAGGGGTAGTCCTGAGCTTCTCTTAACTCCAAGTGATGTTTATACAAATACTGAACTCCTCTGCAAAATGTTGCACACCAAAACTCTTTAAGCATACAGAGTCATACCCTCTCAACTGTACCAAACTACTCAGTTTTTACTGAGTTTTGGGGTCCAAATAATGGGGTGCCACGATTCCAGAGTGGCTCCCCTTCATTTCTGAAATTTTCCCGGGTTTTTTTTTCTTCGCTTTTTGAGCTGACGTCATCACGTGCGTGATGACGTCAGCTCCATCGGGGCTACCAGCCTGTCAGAATTGAGCTCAAGGGTTCACGTGCACACATCTCCTGCTGGCTCACTATTCACTTGAGTGGATGCGTGTACGCAGTTCCGGCTGGCTGTTTAAATGGATCTGCGAGTGGGAAGGAAACATTTTCCTCTGGACCTGTGAGTGAGAAGGAAACATTGTTTAAAAATCTTCTGGCTGCACTTGTGAGCGGGAAGTCCTATGTACTACAGAGCTGTAAGCAGGGTGAACAGAATAGAAGTAGGAATGTTTTAGTTATTCTGGCTGCACTTGCGAGCGGGATGGTTTGATTATTCTGGCTGCACTCAAGATGTAGGAATGTTTTATTTATTCTGGCTGCACTTGCGGATGGCTTGAGCAGTGTGTGTGTGTGTGTGTGTGTGTGTGTGTGCACGCAAAATAATCTAGAACAAATTTCAGTTACTGTTAATAAACTAGCATTGGAAAGATTTGGGCTGGGAGCAAAGTGGATAAGAACCTGGGTAGTGCAAAGCTTATTTGTGTGGGGCAGGCATTTGCAATTAACTGAGCAGCAGGTCACATTTACCATATCCCCAGTTATTGCTTAGAAAATCAATTACTCAGAATAAGAGTCATTCCTATGCTGTAAAATATTGGGTATGTTGCCCAGCATTTGTAAGACACACTTAGAGCTTTCTACTGACTTTACAAATCCTGTGCATTAGACACTGCAACCCAATAGAAGAAAAGATACTGTCAGTAGACCCATCTTTCCTGTCTTATCATAATATAATCCATGAAAGGAAATGCTATATTGTGCTGTATTTCGGGCAGTGCACTTTTATCACAACAAACTCACACAAAATCTAGCATTTGTCTGAATATGAATAATGTGCAAAATGCTGTGTTAAGTTCCTTCCATTTCATTCTGTCATTTTATTAATTTTTTTTTTTCCATAAGCTGTCTAAGTTGGTGCTGGGTAGTAAGATTATATTGTGCTGTTTGCTGGCTCTGCTTTATCATGTTGAGTCAATTCCCACAGCTTGTTTGTTGTGTTGCATAAAATATAGGCACTGACTCACCAGAAAGCAGACAGTGTTGATTTATATATCTGAGTTAAAAATGCAAGAAATTCTGGGTTCCTATTATATGATCGAAGACGCATTCTTTCGAATGTGTCTTGATATAACTTGAAAGCACGAAACGGCAAAATAGCGAAACGGCATTTAAGGGATTTCTTTCCCTGGGAAAGTAATCGCTTGGCCGCCTCGGTTACTTTGCCGTTTTTGTTACTATAGTGCATTCTCGGAGTTGGAATATTTGAGTAGGGGGGCTGTGGGGGGTTTGGGCGGCGACCACCCCCCCCCCACACTTTACATAAGGTTTTAAAGTTGTTTTTTTTTTTCGCTGTTCTAAGTGTTCGGGATTGTAAGCTTTTGCTTACATGGGGTCGATAAATCAGCTTTCGCTTTTTTAAGCATTTGCTGAGTTAATATAGATCCGAAATTCTGTAGGGAGGAAATCACTAATATTTTTCAAGTACACTGAGGCTTAAAATGATACATGAGCGAAGGAAAAATCTGACCACAATACAGTATTTATGCATGTATTAGTCAGATCTTTTAGATTATGAAATCTGAACACAGAGATTACATACGCACCTAGCTTAAAATATATGTTTTAATTGAACAACCAAGTGGCACAGATCTGAGTTGAAAAGAACAAGTATGGCCTACAGCTCGTGTTAATGCCAGTGGGGAATGGACAACAGATTTTAACAAGTGCAGCTGTGACATTGTTTTTTTTTTTTTTTTTTTTTTTTTTTTTTTTTTTTTTTGCAATTTATGATAATAGGAAGCAACATACAATACTTTAAAATGAGTACAAACAAACAAACAACATATTCTTGATTATTTAAGAAGCCAAAAGCTTACTCATATTAAAGTATTTCGTTATTTTTGATCTTTAAAAATATCCAGCTCTGAATGCAACAGATTTATGCATATAAGATAAAATTTATGTTGCAACTGAACAAAAAAAAAATTGAATGCAGAAGCAACATAGCTTACAGATAGCACTATTAGGCACAACATGCTGTTATGCACAATATCTATAAATGCAGAACAGGTCTACTACAGGTGCTTGCATATTAGTAGCTTGCAGCATACCAATTTAATACACCTGGTGCTGGAGTAGTAGTCAGGCTCAAACCCTGTACCTTGGGTACAAGATAAAAAGACACACTAAAACAAACTGGTGAAGAACAAAAAAAACAGAAATCCAAAACAAATAGACCACAAGCCCAAAAAGATGAAATATATAAGTATTTAATACGAAGCCAAAAATACAGTAACTTCATCAGATACCATTCAGGTTACAAAATTCTTTCTAAACATTGTTCAATAGTCACATGATAATAATAACCAATCAACCAACAAAAAATGTATGCATCATCAATAGAATTAAAGTGACAACACAAGAAAAGTGTTGTTGTTTTTTTTTAAAGTAAATAAACTCTATGTATCAACTGAACAAAGCAAAATAATGCCGTTACAATAGTAACAAATGTTATGGATACGTAAAAATTTGTGAAATCAATTTAAACTAAAACCAAATAGTTTATTAGAAAATAAAAAATAGAAATAATAAATAGTACCCAGTGAAGGCTTACACATATATTATTATTATAATAATTTCATCTATTCAAACTTTTCAGCTTGAGAAGACAAGAAATATTGCATGCTTCATTCAAGCCTGGGTTGCAGAATCAATTCATGTTCCTCTAAAAGCAGTCCCTTATGTCCCCCTCTAATATCAGTTTGTATCTCGTCAATAGCTTTAAACTTAAAGCTATGCCCCCCAGTTACATGGGAGTGTTTAGCCACTGCATTACCAAGTTTATTTATATCCAAGGCATATATGTGTTCGTAAACTCCGTGATAGAGTAAGGCATACATTTTTTGTTGGTTGATTGGTTACTATTATCATGTGACTATTGAACAAGGTTTTAAAAAAAAATTTGTAACCTGGATGGTATCTGATGACATTACTGTACTTTTGGTGATGAAAAGCACTTCATATTAAATACTGATATATTTCATCTTTTTGGGCTTGTGGTCAATTCGTTTTGGATTTCTGAACACAAGATAAAAAGAACCTAAAGTCCCTAGCCACCACCACTTGTGAATTTATGCCTCATATTTTTGATCTGTTCCTCATAAAATCTGTGGTTTTCAGGATTTTTGTGGCAAATCACTGAATGATTGAATTCACTAAATAATGACAGGCATTTGAATTTCAGACTTCATATTCTTCAGAAAATAAATAGTAACACAAAACCTTTTATTCTAGCAATTTTCTAAGTTTATAAGATCAGTATTTCAAATCTGTCCCTATTTTGGGGCTGTATTCCCCCATTATTGGCTTTGCCCATATTTTTTGTGCTAAGACGTTGAGAGCTATGGTGAGAACTGAAATCACTAAATGATAGTAATTTAAGTTTCAGTCATGCTATCTTTCAGGAAACTGCTGAGTTGGCATAGTGGCATGTTGCTCTGACTGTAGTACACAGGGTCCGGGGTTCAAGACTTGGCAGTGAAATGCATGGTGGTAACACAACATTTTATTCTAGCAATATTCCAAAATTATACAAACAATGTTTAAAATGTGCCCTTGGTTTTGACCTTTTGTCGTCGTCCCCCGCCAAAATACAAAAAACCTGAAATTGAAAATAAGTGTGAGAAGCTGTTCAAGATGCCTATGGCTTACACTACTGTCATTTGTTGTTGTGTCTTTCGGCTTTTCCCGGTTAGTGGTCACCACAGCGGAACTCCGGTTTGCTAATGATTGGTAGTTGATTTTTACGTGCCGAGTTACCAGCCCTGACGCACAACCTTCAATGAAGGTACGCCCATTCACGCATTTCTCCACGCAGAAGACGCTCTAGCACTACTGTCATTATAAATATAAATATATATATATATATATATATATATATATATATATCGTGTTGGTGTGGAAGTAGACTTTTATGATGGAAATGTTCTGGATTGGGCAGTTTTGTCATTATTGGTTCATGCATTTTGTTTCATTGCCTATTGGAAAAATGTTCAAACAATAAATTTAAAATGCGCTCTGTCTAACAAGTGTGCTGTATTATACAAGGAATATAATTTAATAAAGTCAGGACGGTATATCAAAAAACATATGAATGTTTCTTGTTTTATGTGCAAGGGGCCAATGATTCAAAAACAGCCCAAAGGTAATCTTTATCCACCCATGGCCAGATGCATTTTCTTTGGATGTGGTGTGGGTTTCAATGCTGTTTCAATGAATGTGAGTTTCAATGGCAGAGAAGTTTTAATGTCAAGTCTATTTTCATTGTGAGACAGTATTGCTTTGTTTAGCAGATGTCTATTAGTGTTTGCGCATTGTGCTATAAAATGTAAAAATAAAATCCACATAATCATTGTAGAAGTAAAGCAGTATGCAAACATTAGTATTTATGGCAAATGGAGCAAAATAAGCCAGGTAATGGGACAATGGAATGGCTGCAGGGGGACTCTGGTGCCATATTTTGGTTGTCTATTCTTCAGTTTGCATTTGAAAGTTGGTATCCCACAATTCCATCAGGGTGGGAGGGGTTATGTAATTATGCATGCAAATTTTATGTTAATCAGTGAACAGATTTGTACCTGTTTTTCATGGGCCTTCTTCAGATTTTTGATATTTTCAGGTTGAGAGGTATGTATAGAGTACTTATCCTGAAGTGCAATTTTCTCACCAGAGGGGCAGTTTGTAAAAGAATGGCATTGCTTACCTTGGTCCATGCTGGAAACCAAACCAAAAACAGCTATGCAAACAGCACAAGATTCAACCAGCAACCAAAAGAAAAAAGAAAAAAATAATAAAAATAAAAACTAGCGACAGTCATCAAAAGCAAACACTTAAAGAGAGCAAATCACTAAAATGCCACCAGTACTCAAAAGGGAGAGGGAAGCCTACCAAACCTGACATAAAAGAAATAGCCAAACAGCTACAAATGAGCAATGGAATTTTACAAAAGAAAGCTCTGACCATGATGGAGCAAAAAAAACAGCAGTAATTTACCAGAAAAGTAGCTGGGGGCCATCTTCTGGCAATCTGACTTTACCAAGTGGCTAAAGAGACCTAGCGAAGGAGATGGGTCTTCCATGGTAGGGATTATGGAAAATGGGAAGAGAATTTTAGTAGCTTGAGCAGGTTTTATGCACGGAACTAAGTAGCTGACAGTCTTAGTCCTACTGATGACAGAGTTGAAATTCCCAATGACAGTTCATTCCCCACCCCAGTCACAAAGCCACTAACACTGATAGAAAGCAAAAAAATGTAACAGCCAGAAACACAAAAAGTATGCATTTAAAATAAATTGTTTCAAATGTAAAATAAAATCAAGTGCAGAGACCACTGCATCTTCTTCACTTGCTTCACTAAAGTCATATATTGATCTTGCAAACAAAATTAAGAGCACTGCTATCAGACTTCAACTCAACTGACTGGGCATGCATGTATCACCTGGGAAACTGAAGTCACACTGTCCTTCAGCAAGCACCAAAATAAACTTCTCCAACTGCAGAAAAAGTTCCAGTCTGCTACCACCAAACCAACACACTGGATAAACGCCGAGATAAAAAATGAGCCTGAGGTAAAACAAAATCTGCATGGACCTCTTTTAAAATACTACACTCACCTTCTGTGGTATCAGAAATATGGCTGAATAGATGATTAATAAAGCAAAAACATTTATTTAAAATCATGACAAAACAGACTTCTTATTAACCCAAACATCTTCTGGTAAGAACATAATCTAGCTGGTTAGTCAGTGTTGCCTAAAAACAAACTGTCATGTAATTATCAGCACATTATCCCTGTCATTGCTCTTAAAATATTTGCACACTTCTTTGGCTGCAGTGCACAGAAACACATTGATAACCTGCAGTCCTGTCATAGACGTAAAAGACCAAAACTTGAATAAACTCACTCCCACATTCAAATGCAGTGGAGTGACCCTGAGTGGGATTAACAGATGACTGAGGTCAATTCTCAGTGATGGTTTTAGTAGTAGTTGTGCTACACTTTTTCAAAATGTGATGTGACACCTTCATCTTAGAATCCCTTCAACACATCATTTACATCTTCATTAGTCCAGAACCTTCCCTAAGCTATGGAAACCTGCTACAGTCTTCTCCCTTGAGCTGTGAAAGGACCATCTTAGGCTATGGAATCCTACCAGCTTATCTCACTACTTTCTCCAATTTCCAAACTCAAACGAAGCAGAAAACAGTCAATTTTTCCATAAGTCATTTTCTACTCCCTGCCAACCATCGGCTCTTCCAAAATCAATCAGCATATTCTTTTCCCAAGGTGCGACATCCAAAAGCGAGAGACTATCATCTGGGCAGCCATTAGTAGTTTGCAATTTCTTCCCCCTTTTAACTTACCTTGAAACCTGTTGGCTGATGCGAGTATCACTGCAGGGACGTACACTGCCTACGACACACACACACACACAAATGACCAACTAGAACAAACATTCCTTCTCCCTAAGTACGGTGGAGCTAACATCACCCTTTCTCCATGGCTTATTCTTTCAGTGCTTTTAGCCTCTATTCAAACTCCTCTTGATCGTAATCAGACCTTTACTCCTCTATACAATAGAGATAGACTAATAAAGTCAATTTTCTTTCTTTTTTTCCCATTTGTTACTGGTTTATGTGAGTAGAATCTAATTGTAATATCCTATATTCCTCCACAGTTGTTGGACTGCACAAGGCAAATGTGCACTTTTAATAACATACTAGGATTTTGCCGTTGGAGTACACTCAGCCAAGTTCATACTCTTATGAAAAGATGCTATGTAAGCTTAATAAACAGAAAAGCACAAACAATCCACATCTTTCACAGGCAGCTGAGATTGTTGCGCTCACACCAGCCTTTGAGTACAGCAAAATGCCTTCTGTTTCTGTGCCTGTACATTTAGTAAGACACAGAAATAATGGCCTTGGAAGTCAAATTTAATTTTGATGTACAGCACTTCAAGTACATACTAGATCATAACACTGGTCAGCCCCTGAAGCCTCAGAAACCCTCTTTTTAACAAAATTAGAACTTATGTATTGGACCCCTCTGTACAAACAATATATCCAACCACTGTCCTCTCAATCTTTTATAACTTTTTTTACTCCATTCAAGAAAAAAATTAAACTCTGCAAAAGGAGGTTTTAGAGCATCAGAACACAAAGGCTAAAATCTAAGCTAAAAGAATAAAAATAAAGCATGGCCCAAACAGAAAAAAAGAACCAAATAATCTAGGCAAATATGAACAGTATCAACAGCTAAATACAAACATATCCAAAGTTCAATATTTCAGAAAAGTACAGTTTTGTACCTACCATAAATGTAGATGTTCGAGGATCCACATTGCTGCAGTCCTAACCATTGGGTAGTCCGCTGTCCAGTCGGCCCGAATACCAAAGTATATGGCTGACGTCGGTCAAGGCGCATTAGACTGACGTCAGGACGTCAGGGTACTAATGCGCATGACCGACGTCATATCCTCAGTCTTTTCTTGCCCCAGATGTCAGAAGGCCCTAAAAAGACAAGGCCCAAACCAAAACACCAACAAAAACCCTGCACCAAACATATATACAATATATACAAATGCACAAGAATATAGCCTAACCCACACCACAACCCCTAAACACAGAGGGGAAGGAGGGAGGGTAAATTGGACTGCAGCAATGTGGATCCTCGAACATCTACATTTATGGTAGGTACAAAACTGTACTATGTTCGTCATTCCACATTGCTGCAGTCCTAACCATTGGGTAGAATCCCAAAGCAGAGGTAAGGGAGGCTGGCAAATCATAAGGAAGCAGGAGCCGTCAACATGCCTTGCAAAATAGCTGTGGCAAAACCAGCCCTAGATTTAGAGTAGAGAGGAAGGTGGTAATGCTTAGAGAAAGTATGCACTGAACTCCAAGTAGCTGCCTCCAAAATATCCTTAGTTGCCACCCCCCTGAGAAATGCTGTTGAAGTGGCAGTAGCCCTTGTGGAATGAGGCCTAATCCCAGCTGGAATCTCCTTGCCATGATGAGAATAACAAAATGAAATGCAAAGCCCAATCCACTTAGAAATAGTTTGCTTAGACACAGGCTTGCCCTGAGAAGTCAAGGCAAAAGAAACAAACAACTGCTGAGACTGCCTGAAATCCTTAGTCCTGCTTAAATAATAACGTAACTGCCTATGTACATCTAAAGTGTGCAAAATCTTTTCTCCCTTGTTTTGGGGATCTGCATAGAAAGTAGGCAAATGAATAGTTTGGTTTAAAGCCACACTAGAAACCACCTTAGGCATAAAGGAAGGATTAGTACGTAATGATACTCTATCCTTATGGAAAATCAAAAAGGGCTCCACTGCCATAAGGGCCTGCAACTCAGAAACCCTTCTTGCAGAAGTAATGGCCAACAAAAAAGCAGTCTTCCATGACAAGTATTTTAACTCAGCAGTAGCCGCAGGCTCAAAAGGTTGTAGAGTAAGTTTTTCCAACACAAAATTGAGATCCCAAGCAGGAGTAGGAGCTCTACGTGGGGGTCTTATATTCTTTGCCCCTCTAAGAAACTGCTTGAACAAAGGATGTGAAAACAATGGTGGGTCACAATCATAGTGAGCTGAAATTGCTGCAGCATGAATTTTAATGGAAGAGAAGGACAAACCTTTGTCCAATAACTCAGTAAGATATTGAAGAGCCACACTCAAATTAGGCTCAGAAATCTCCAAATTCTTTGCTGCACTCCAAAATAAAAATCTCTTCCATTTTTCTGCGTACACTTCCCTTGTACTAGGTCTTCTGGCTTCCATAATCACATTTAAAACTTGTTGAGGAAGTTGAGACCTGCTGTGTTTCAAAACAGAATATGCCAGGCTGTTAGATGAAGAGATTGAAGCTTGACATTGAGCAGGTGACCGTCCCTCTGAGATAACAGGTGTGGAATCAAAGGTAAAGGCCATGGAGGCTTCCTTACCAGACTCCTTAGAAGTGGGTACCAGTGTTGCCGAGGCCAATCTGGAGCTATTAAAATCATCCTTGGCTTGTCTTGTCTGATCTTTAGGAGCACCTTTGGGAGAAGAGGCAGAGGTGGAAAGGCATACACATGAAGATTTTTCCAACTGAAAGAAAGAGCGTCCACTTTCCAAGCTGTGTGATGAAACCCCTTTGTGCAAAACTTTGGCAGCTGGTGGTTTAGTGGAGAAGCGAACAGATCTATGTCTGGAGTTCCCCATGACACTGTCAATTTCTGAAATACATGAAGATCCAGTTTCCACTCGTGGGGATCCATGATTTGCCTGCTTAACACATCTGCTAAGGAGTTCTGTGCCCCTGGTAGAAACCTTGCCTGAAGAGTTAGTTGCAAGCTGAGCGCAGTCTC
>NC_056727.1:956312858-956365358 GCF_019279795.1 Protopterus annectens
GTTTCCCAGGTACAGTTATTCACTTTTTCTGACATCCGGTTAAATACTGAGGCAAGAAAAAAACAAAATGTTCCCCAACGGGGTACTTAGCCAACTTTGATTCGGTCTGAAACTCTGACTTCGGAAATATTTCAGAACGCCAACCTGCACTCGCAAAACTGCTTCTGCATCGGACCATGCGGCAAAAAAGACTGAGGATATGACGTCGGTCATGCGCATTAGTACCCTGACGTCCTGACGTCAGTCTAATGCGCCTTGACCGACGTCAGCCATATACTTTGGTATTCGGGCCGACTGGACAGCGGACTACCCAATGGTTAGGACTGCAGCAATGTGGAATGACGAACATCTACAAAGTGCACAACTTAGTCAACCAAATAAATTCTAGAAAATCATAAAACATCTGAGCACTGAAATGACTTTCATAAAAACTCAACACCAAACAAATTTTGCAGTGAAACAATACAAGCCATAAAAGTTATTTCCTCTCTGGGGAGGGCCACAAAAATGTGTTCTTTAATAATATACTCAACAACATAAGTCATAAAATACTATCATACGCCTCTTTTACTTTAAATTAATTAGTAAAGGCAAAATAGAAACTTAGAAAACAAAAGAGTATCAATTCAACCACTAATGGCAAAGTCATCACCAAAAAATATTAAAACACATCAGCTGTATATGTAAACCACATATTCACATCTACAATCTCTTTTATGACAAAACCTATCCCATACACCATTAAACATGCTCCTATACCACACATTATGGTCCCTTCCCTTTATCTACCATTCACTACTGACAAATCACAAGCATCTCCTTTGGCCACAACTTTAGGAAAGATCATCTCTGGACAAATAACAGAACATGATTTTCACACCACACATATTACATTTATACCAATATATATATATATATAAAATGAATCAGATTTTCACAATTATGGAAGATGATTTACTAATGGATACAGTATTTTTAGATCTAAAAAAAAAAAAAGTATTTGATACTCCAAGATCCTACAATATTACTACTAAGTTTACACAGCCGGGCATTTTCAAAACACATCACATAATGGTTTAACAACTATCTTACCAGCAGAACTTCCAATGTTACAAGCTGTGAAGATATGTGAAGGCTGGCAGCCTAGCTAGATAGAATTTTGTAGATAATTCTATGTCATTGTAAATATGAATATAATCCACAGGCTTGTCCTCTTAACTGTAAGAAAACTGTGTTAAATGTTGAACTTCAAAAATTTAACCAAAGTGCACTCCGCTGGAAGAAAGCTGATAACTCAAGTATTGTATGACTGTTTGATCTCAAAGCTCGGAGACATAATGTCTGGACTGAGGAATTCCTTCTACTGTTTTGAGACCAGAGTTAATTGCTAGATTTTACATATATAATGTATTTTATTGTTGTAGTTTCCTGTCCAGGTACTATGCATGCAAATTTTACGTTAATCAGTGAACAGATTTGTACCTGTTTTTCATGGGCCTTCTTCAGATTTTTGATATTTCCAGGTTGAGAGGTATGTACAGAGTACTTATCCTGAAGTGCAATTTTCTCACCAGAGGGGCAGTTTGTAAAAGAATGGCATTGCTTACCTTGGTCCATGCTGGAAACCAAACCAAAAACAGCTATGCAAATAGCACAAGATTCAACCAGCAACCAAAAGAAAAAAGAAAAAAATAATAAAAATAAAAACTAGCGACAGTCATCAAAAGCAAACACTTAAAGAGAGTAAATCACTAAAATGCCACCAGTACTCAAAAGGGAGAGGGAAGCCTACCAAACCTGACATAAAAGAAATAGCCAAACAGCTACAAATGAGCAATGGAATTTTACAAAAGAAAGATCTGACCAGGATGGAGCCAAAAAACAGCAATAATTTACCAGAAAAGTAGCTGGGGGCCATCTTCTGCCAATCTGACTTTACCAAGTGGCTAAAGAGACCTAGAGAAGGGGATGGGTCTTCCATGGTAGGGATTATGGAAAATGGGAAGAGAATTTCAGTAGCTTGAGCAGGTTTTATGCACGGAACTAAGTAGCTGACAGTCTTAGTCCTACCGATGACAGAGTTGAAATTCCCAATGACAGTTCATTCCCCACCCCAGTCACAAAGCCACTAACACTGATAGAAAGCAAAAAAAAATGTAACAGCCAGAAACACAAAAAGTATGCATTTAAAATAAATTGTTTCAAATGTAAAATAAAATCAAGTGCAGAGACCACTGCATCTTCTTCACTTGCTTCACTAAAGTCATATATTGATCTTGCAAACAAAATTAAAAGCACTGCTATCAGACTTCAACTCAACTGACTGGGCATACATGTATCACCCGGGAAACTGATGTCACACTGTCCTTCAGCAAGCACCAAAATAAACTTCTCCAACTGCAGAAAAAGTTCCAGTCTGCTACCACCAAACCAACACACTGGATAAACGCCAAGATAAAAAATGAGCCTGAGGTAAAACAAAATCTGCATGGACCTCTTTTAAAATACTACACTCACCTTCTGTGGTATCAGAAATATGGCTGAATAGATGATTAATAAAGCTAAAACATTTATTTAAAATCATGACAAAACAGACTTATTAACCCAAACATCTTCTGGTAAGAACATAATCTAGCTGGTTAGTCAGTGTTGCCTAAAAACAAACTGTCATGTAATTATCAGCACATTATCCCTGTCATTGCTCTTAAAATATTTGCACACTTCTTTGGCTGCAGTGCACAGAAACAGATTGATAACCTGCAGTCCTGTCATAGACGTAAAAGACCAAAACTTGAATAAACTCACTCCCACATTCAAATGCAGTGGAGTGACCCTGAGTGGGATTAACAGATGACTGAGGTCAATTCTCAGTGATGGTTTTAGTAGTAGTTGTGCTACACTTTTTCAAAATGTGATGTGACACCTTCATCTTAGAATCCCTTCAACACATCATTTACATCTTCATTAGTCCAGAACCTTCCCTAAGCTATGGAAACCTGCTACAGTCTTCTCCCTTGAGCTGTGAAAGGACCATCTTAGGCTATGGAATCCTACCAGCTTATCTCACTACTTTCTCCAATTTCCAAACTCAAACGAAGCAGAAAACAGTCAATTTTTCCATAGGTCATTTTCTACTCCCTGCCAACCATCGGCTCTTCCAAAATCAATCAGCATATTCTTTTCCCAAGGTGCGACATCCAAAAGCGAGAGACTATCATCTGGGCAGCCATTAGTAGTTTGCAATTTCTTCCCCCTTTTAACTTACCTTGAAACCTGTTGGCTGATGCGAGTATCACTGCAGGGACGTACACTGCCTACGACACACACACACACACAAATGACCAACTAGAACAAACATTCCTTCTCCCTAAGTACGGTGGAGCTAACATCACCCTTTCTCCATGGCTTATTCTTTCAGTGCTTTTAGCCTCTATTCAAACTCCTCTTGATCGTAATCAGACCTTTACTCCTCTATACAATAGAGATGGACTAATAAAGTCAATTTTCTTTCTTTTTTTCCCATTTGTTACTGGTTTATGTGGGTAGAATCTAATTGTAATATCCTATATTCCTCCACAGTTGTTGGACTGCACAAGGCAAATGTGCACTTTTAATAACATACTAGGATTTTGCCGTTGAAGTACACTCAGCCAAGTTCATACTCTTATGAAAAGATGCTATGTAAGCTTAATAAACAGAAAAGCACAAACAATCCACATCTTTCACAGGCAGCTGAGATTGTTGCGCTCACACCAGCCTTTGAGTACAGCAAAATGCCTTCTGTTTCTGTGCCTGTACATTTAGTAAGACACAGCAATAATGGCCTTGGAAGTCTAATTTAATTTTGATGTACAGCACTTCAAGTACATACTAGATCATAACACTGGTCAGCCCCTGAAGCCTCAGAAACCCTCTTTTTAACAAAATTAGAACTTATGTACTGGACCCCTCTGTACAAACAATATATCCAACCACTGTCCTCTCAATCTTTTATAACTTTTTTTACTCCATTCAAGAAAAAAATTAAACTCTGCAAAAGGAGGTTTTAGAGCATCAGAACACAAAGGCTAAAATCTAAGCTAAAAGAATAAAAATAAAGCATGGCCCAAACAGAAAAAAAGAACCAAATAATCTAGGCAAATATGAACAGTATCAACAGCTAAATACAAACATATCCAAAGTTCAATATTTCAGAAACTACAAAGTGCACAACTTAGTCAACCAAATAAATTCTAGCAAATCATAAAACATCTGAGCACTGAAATGACTTTCATAAAAACTCAACACCAAACAAATTTTGCAGTGAAACAATACAAGCCATAAAAGTTATTTCCTCTCTGGGGAGGGCCACAAAAATGTGTTCTTTAATAATATACTCAACAACATAAGTCATAAAATACTATCATACTCCTCTTTTACTTTAAATTAATTAGTAAAGGCAAAATAGAAACTTAGAAAACAAAAGAGTATCAATTCAACCACTACTGGCAAAGTCATCACCAAAAAATATTAAAACACAGCAGCTGTATATGTAAACCACATATTCACATCTACAATCTCTTTTATGATAAAACCTATCCCATACACCATTAAACATGCTCCTATACCACACATTATGGTCCCTTCCCTTTATCTGCCATTGACTACTGACAAATCTCAAGCATCTCTCCTTTGGCCACAACTTTAGGAAAGATCATCTCTGGACAAATAACAGAACATGATTTTCACACCACGCATATTACATTTATACCTATATATATATATATATATATATATATATATATATATATATATATATATATATATATATAAAATGAATCAGATTTTCACAATTATGGAAGATGATTTACTAATGGATACAGTATTTTTAGATCTAAAAAAAAAAAGCATTTGATACTCCAAGATCCTACAATATTACTACAAAGTTTACACAGCCGGGCATTTTCAAAACACATCACATAATGGTTTAACAACTATCTTACCAGCAAAACTTTCAGTTACAAGCTGTGAAGATATGTGAAGGCTGCCAGCCTAGCTAGATAGAATTTTGTAGATACTTCTATGTCATTGTAAATATGAATATAATCCACAGGCTTGTCCTCTTAACTGTAAGGAAACTGTGTTAAATGTTGAACTTCAAAAATTTAACCAAAGTGCACTCCGCTGGAAGAAAGCTGATAAGTCAAGTATTGTATGACTGTTTGATCTCAAAGCTCGGAGACATAATGTCTGGACTGAGGAATTCCTTCTACTGTTTTGAGACCAGAGTTAATTGCTAGATTTTACATATATAATGTCTTTTATTGTTGTAGTTTCCTGTCCAGGTACAAGATCAAAGAAATGTTAAAACTCTGAGTTTCTGATAACCTGGGAACCAGAGAAGAATGATATAATCTAAAATGGGCCAGCAGTGATGTATTATTTTTAAGACCTTCTCAGAGAGAGAGAATCAGATAATTTTGCATTTGTCTTTAGAACTGACCACTCACCAGTACTCTGCCTTTGCTCTATATGTAAGTTTATTTAGAACTGTGATTGCTCTTAGCGTCAGTTGGTATTGCCTAGAGCCTACCGTCTGGCACTTCCAGTCGTAGCCCATGATATTCCCTTTGCAGGTCATATGGTCATAAAACGTACAAAGAGACGTATTATGCAGAACTTCTATTGGCCTGGGATTTCCAGAGATGTAACAGGGTACTGCAGGACCAGTGAGCAGTGCCAAAAGGTAGGAAAGGCAGGAGACAAGGTGAGAACTCCTTTGATGCCTTTGCCTATGATTGAGGAGCCATTTCAGAGGGGAGCTATGGATATTATGGGGCCTCTAAGCACCCTTAATTCCACAGGGAAAAAGTATATCCTAGTGGTAGAAGATTATACTACAAGATACCCTGAGGCAGTGGCTTTGTCCTCCATCGAGGCAGAAAAGGTGGCAAATGTTTTGATACAAATTTTCAGCAGGACAGTTTTCCCAAAAGAAATACTGACTGAACGAGGTTCCAATTTCATATCAGACCTGCTGGCTTGTCTGTGGAAGTACTGTTGGGTGAAGTACCTAAACTCCACCCCGGTTAAACTCTACAATCAAGTCCATGGTATGGACATTTGCAGACCACTTTAAGAGGGAGTGGGACAAATATTTGCCCCATCCGTTGTTTGCTTACAGAGAGGTTCCTCAATAATCCACAGTTTTTTCACCCATTGAGCTGCTGTATGGGCATAGGGTGAGGGGACCTCTAGATTTAATTTGAGATGAGTAGGAAAGTGAGTGTGAATCTCACAAGAAGTCTGTTGTCTCATATGTCCTAAACCTCAGGACAAGGCTCAGGGAACTCATGGGCTTGGCCCAAGAGACCCTGGCAGAAGTCCAACAGCAGAAAAATGTCTGGTATGACAGGAATGCTCGAGCTAGAGAGTATGCTGTAGGGCAACAAGTAATAGTTCTCATTCCTGTCAGACACAACAAGCTGCAAGCAGCTTGGGAGGGACCCTACAAGGTGGTAAGAAAGGTAAGTGATGTTAACTACATGGTAGAACTGCTAGGCAGGAGCACATATTGTACCATGTTAACATGATGAAACCTTACCATGATATTTGAATATTTGCAGTGGATTGCAGGAGGAGTCTGAGGGAGATCTGGTGACTGATCTCAGTGAGGCTCGGACTGACACCTCAGTGGAAGGGGTACCAATGACCCAGTAGCTATCTCCTACCCAGGTTCGAGAAATCAGAGCAGTATTACAGGAGTTTGGGGACATGTTCACTAGGAAACCTGGGTGCACCCACCTGACGCAGCACCAGGTGGATACAAGACCCCAAAGGTCTATTAGGCAGGCCCCTTATAGGGTGCCTGAGGGAGTCAAAACAGACTCCAAGGGAGGAGATGTTGGAACTAGGCATAATTCAAGAGTCCAACAGTCCCTGGGCCTCCCCAGTGGTGCTGGTGCCAAAGAAGGATGGCAGTACCAGGTTCTGTGTGGACTACAGGAAATTAAATAGTCACAAAGAGTCACATGCTTACCCCATGCCTAGGACAGATGAAGCCCTAGAGCAGCTGGGTGGGGCTAAGTATCTTGCCACCACTGATCTTACCAAGAGTTAATGGGAGGTACCCTTGACTCTCAGTGCTAAAGAGAGGTCAGCCTTTGTGACTCCTTTTGGCTTGTATGAATTCACAAAGATGCTCTTTGGGATGAAAAATGCCCCAGCAACTTTCCAGAGGATGGTAAATCATATCCTAGCAGGAGCAGGATGGTTTGCCCTTGCTTACCTAGATGATATAACCATCTACAGCCATTCCTGGCAAAAGCACCTTCAGCATGTCAGAGAAGTGCTAGACAGACTACAGAGAGCAGGGTTGACCATTAAGCCCAACAAATGTCAGATGGGTATGGTAGAGGTCTCCTACCTGGGACATAGAGTGGGGAGTGGTAAGATCAGGCCAGAACCCGCCAAAGTGGAAGCTATTCAGGCATGGCCTACACCTGTTACCAAAAACCAGGTGAGGGCATTCTTAGGGACAGCAAGGTACTACAGAAAGTTCGTCCCCAGTTATAATACCATAGCTGCTCCCCTCACAGACCTGACAGGGAAAAACAGGCCAGATAATGTAGTGTGGACCCCAGCATGTGAGCAGGCATTCCAGAAGCTTAAAGAAACTTTGGGAGAACCCCCTGTGTTAGCAAGTACAGATTAAAGCAAAGACTTTGTTGTGCAGGTGGATGCTTCGAACCATGGGATGAGGGCTGTACTTAGCCAGATTTCTTCAGAGGGAGGGCTATGTAGCTGTAGAAAAGGAATCTCTAGCCATAGTGTGGACACTGCAGAAACTTTAGCCATATTTGTATGGAAGAAAATTAATTGTAGTTACAGATCACAATCCCCTAACACAGTTACACCGAGCCAGCCAGCAAAATGCCAAGTTGCTAAGATGGTGCCTGGGGATGCAAGCATGTGATATGTCAGTGCAGCACCACTGTTGGGTTAGCAACGTCAACGCAGATTGGTTCTCAAGACAGTGAATGGGGTAAGGTATACTCAGATAGACCTAGTCCTCTCAAGCAAAGTTTCTCAAGGGTCACTTGAAAAATTAGCTTGAGTTCTCGGGGGGGGGGGTGAAATATGTGAAGGCTATCAGCCTATCTTGACAGAATTATTGTAAACATGAATAAATCCACAGTCTTGTCCTCTTAAATGTAAGAACACTGTGTTAAATGTTGAACTTCAAAAATGTAACAACAGTGCACTCTGCTGGAAGAAAGCTGATAAGTCAAGCATTGTATGACTGTTTGATCTTAAAGCTTGGAGACATAATCTCTGGTCTGAGGAATTCCTTCTACTGTTTTGAGACCAGAGTTAATTGCTAGATTTTACATATATAATGTATTTTATTGCTGTAGTTTCCTGTCCAGGTGCAAGATCAAAGAAATGTTAAAACTCTGAGTTTCTGTTAGCCTGGGAACCAGAGAAGAATGATGTAATCTAAAATGAGTCAGCAGTGATGCATTATTTTTAAGACTTTCTTAGACAGAGAATCAGAGCATTTTGCATTTGTCTTCAGAACTGACCCCTCACCAGTACTCTTGTCTTTGCTCTATATGTACGTTTATTTAGAACTGTGATTGCTTTTAGAGTTAGATAGGAATTTAGTCAGCTTTAGTCTAACTGTTTTCCATATTTATGTCAGACTATTCTACAGTATTATTTTAAGCATTTTCCTGTGATTTCTGAACTCTTGACTAGCACTGTGTTGAACTGAGAAGATTTGTCTTGTGTTTTTATTATTTATTATTAAATATTTTTAAACCTTTCAACTGTGGCTGTTTTGTGTAGAGATAATTTAAGCTCTAGAGTACATTGCATGTATATAGTGATACTGTACAAAGCCACTCCGATAAGCCTTGCTGTTCGTCACACTTACTAATTGGATAATAACATTGCACACTAATAACTGGACACCCTTTGGTAAGGGCCTTTTTAGTAGCTGATAATAGTAGTTGGTGGCAGTGATTACTTTATAGGAGTGTGTCTGTGTGTTTGTATACAAACCAAATCTCAAAGTGTGTGTGTGTCAGCTACTTGGGCAGGGACACGAAGCACTGGTTGGACAGACAGGGCACTGGAGGTTCTGGCTTGCCTACTTGGCTGAGATTTGTACCCTATAGCTGTGCCAGTGGGGAGTCTTATTGGGGATCTGGAGAGAAAGGAAGAAACCAGCTCCAGACTGACTGTGATCTATGTGTGCTCTTAAGGGAAATTGTACTTTATTGTGTGTGTATTTGTTATCCTTCCCAGTGTGGACGCCCCTCACTGGTGTTAGTGGTGACGATTGAGGCTCCTTGATTACTTGGCCAGTGCATGGTTTTCACACAAGCCAAAACACATAGTCCAACTCAAGAACGTTTACCAAATACATTCCCCAACATGCCTGTTCTTCTTTGTCAACTGTTTCTTCTGTTTACAAATGCCCTCCCTTGGGAGATGCCACAAATTTATTTACTCTAAGCATACAACAGAGTAAATATGACAGCACATAACCACTAGCCCTAAATAAAAAGCTACAAAAAGAGTTCAGCTTTCTCTGGAAATGGCTCACTAACAACAGCCTAGGTATCAGTACACAAAAATCAACTTTTATGCTTTTTGGAGCCCGAAAGACACTAGCCCTACAAAAAAAAATCTAAAAACCCATCAAGAACCTCCATACCATATACAATACAATGAAGTACCCAGAAATAAGAGTCAGAGTCCTTCCTTCCATACTAACACAGTATTACAAGTAGCTAAGGTCCTAGCAGCACTGAACGTCTACTACAAGTCTGCCTGTCTACTAACCACAAAAGCCAGAAAGGCTATAACCATAAACTTATTACTGCCAGATAAAGCCTTACTTTCTCCTCCAAACATTCCCTTATTACAAAAAACAAAACTGTTAGTTTAATTTCGCACACAATAAGAAACATGGCTGCATCATATTATGAAAACTAAGGTGGACCACTACGGGCAAATGATGAAGAAAACATATATTTTTTATCTTGCCATGATTTACTACACCTACCAAAGCTGCCTTCAGCAAAATAAGTACTCATTCCTAATTTTATTTTGTTTTTACTCTTGTCTGCCCTCATGGGGGCAGACATGGCGATTCCTTTGGAAAACTAAATCTGTCCTATAATGCAGACTGTGAGGACAAATAGCCCTACCACATTTGTTGTCAGACTAGACTTCCATTCACTTACAATGGAACTCCTGAAAAAAACTGCCAAGTTTGAGAGTCTGCAGCTCATGTGTCATTGACTGGTATGCGCTGAGTTTTACAAATGTTGTTCCTACTGATGTACTACACATTCACTGAAAGAAACTTGCAAAAGTGTCAACAAATTACTGAGATAAAAAAGACTTTTCACAAGGAGCAGTTTTGCAAGTTTCAGTTCCTGGCCAGGTTACTCCTGCCATCTCCCCTCCTTCAGTGGGCTGCAGTCTCACATTTCCAGCTTTGCTAGATTCAACTATTTAGTCAGCTTTGCATGACAATAGAAATAAAAAAAATAGCCTGGTGTGCCACTAAAACTGTTCCCTTGTATTTCTCTTCACTTCTGAATAGCAATTCCCAAGAATAAAAAAAAAAAAAAAGCAAACTAAACTCATCAGTCCAGAATTTAGGCTACTCTATCCATTTTTTAAAATGTGCACAGTAAAATATTCAACTTGTAATGCATTTTGGCTGCTGACATGGTTATCTTTACATAGTTATTCTCTTATAGTATAACCTGAACTTATGGTATTTAATGATACATTTTACAACAATTCTCAGTTTCTTAACAATGACCTCCCAAGCCTCTGATGTGACCTAGCACTTACGATTGCTTTATGTAGTTTGTCTTAGTTGTATACTTATAGTGTGTTTCTCATCCTCTCAGCAACAGACTCCTGGAGAAGCATATACTTTTATTGAAAGAGTGCCAGCAGGTGTAGCAGTGATACCACACTCCAAAACAATGCAGTCAAACATAGTACTGACAAACACAAGGGAATGTATATGTCTGAATCAAGCAGTGATGAAATTGCTAGGGACTTCACTGAGCAAAATTTTACTCTTCATTTCTCCATTTCATAATGCATAAAGTACAGTTTTGTACCTACCATAAATGTAGATGTTCGAGTGTATACCCTGCTGCAGTCATCACACTTGGGTTATCCTGCCATCAGGCGGTCCCGCAGTCGGCCCGAATTCCAAAGTCTTGGTCCGGCGTCGGTTGCTGTCGTTTCTTCCCTGACGTCAGAGTGCCAGGGGTATATCAGAGGCATCTGACGCCATTTTCTTCAGTTTTTCTTGCCCCAGATGTCAGGTGCCCCTAATAGGTAGGCAAAAAAAAAAAAATATATATATATATATACATATATATATATATACACATATAGTTATATGAAAAAATGAAACAAAACCCTTAGGCACAAGCAAATACACCACAGAGGTAGTAAAGAATAGAGTGGAAGAGATAAGTTCAGCTAGTCCAGAGGGGATGGAGGGAGGGTAACCTGGACTGCAGCAGGGTATACACTCGAACATCTACATTTATGGTAGGTACAAAACTGTACTATGTTCATCGTAGTACCCTGCTGCAGTCATCACACTTGGGTAGAATACCAAACCTAAGGATGGGAGGTGGAGTCAAACAGGGTTAGAGGAGGCTAGAAGGCCCTGCAAACCTGCAGTGGCGAAGCCAGCTCTAGTCTTAGAGTAAAGTGTTAAGTGGTAATGTTTGGTGAAGGTGTTTACTGAACTCCAAGTTGCAGCTTCCAGAATATCCTTGGTTGGCACCTCCCTGAGGAAGGCTGTAGATGTAGCTACTGCCCTGGTAGAGTGGGGCCTTATGGTAGCAGGAACTGGTTTTCCATGGTCGGTGTAGCAAAAACGTATGCAATGTCCTATCCATTTGGAAATGGTCTGTTTTGAGATAGCCTTTCCTTGTGATGCTGTAGCATACGATACAAAAAGCTGGTCAGATTTTCTGAAAACCTTAGTTTTATCCAAGTAGTAATGTAGCTGTCTGTGAATGTCCAAGGAATGCAGGAGTCTTTCTCCTTTGTTCTGTGGATTTGGAAAGAAGGTGGGTAAATGAATGGTTTGATTTAGAGCCACACTGGATACCACCTTAGGCATAAAGGAGGGGTTAGTTCATAAAGAAACTCTGTCTTGATGAAAAATGAAGAAAGGCTCTACTTCCATTAGTGCCTGAAGCTCCGAAACTCTTCTAGCTGAAGTGATTGCTAGCAGCAGGGCAGTCTTCCATGATATAAACTTTAAATCAGCTGAGAAAGCTGGCTCAAAAGGAGGTAGCGTGAGTTTTTCCAGAACAAAGTTGAGGTCCCAAGTAGGCATTGGCACTCTCCTGGGAGGCCTAATGTTTTTGGCCCCTCTGAGAAACTGCCTCAGGAGTGGATGCGAGGATCCGTGTTGTAGTGAGCAGAAATAGCTGAGGCGTGGATTTTAATAGATGAAAAAGAAAGCCCTTTGTGTAACATCTCAGTTAGATATTGCAGAATCTGAGGTATGTCTGGCTGAAGGGTATTTTGGCCTTTAGCTTGGTTTCAGGCGCAAAACCTTTTCCATTTGTCTGAGTAGGCTTTCCTGGTGCTGGGCCTCCTGGCCCCCAGAATAACTTCCATAACAGCTTGTGAGAGAGGAGCTGGCTGGTTGCTTAGGTGATTCGCCATGCAGCCAAGTTTAAGGTTTTGAGCTGGCTGTGTAGAATCTGAT
The DNA here is from genome assembly GCF_019279795.1 of Protopterus annectens. Taxonomy (NCBI): domain Eukaryota; kingdom Metazoa; phylum Chordata; order Ceratodontiformes; family Protopteridae; genus Protopterus; species Protopterus annectens. The sequence goes on from NC_056727.1 coordinate 956,325,616, forward strand.
TGTCTTGCTGTGTGAGCAGGTGGGTAATTTGTGGTAGAATCCATGGTGGGCCCTGGGCCATATTCCTTAATAGTGGGTACCAGTGCTGGCGTGGCCAGTTTGGGGCAATGAGTACCATTCTCCATCCTGACTTTCAGCAGCACCTTTGTGAGAAGGGGTAATGGAGGGAAGGCATATACTGTCAGCATTTTCCAACTGAATGAGAGTGCGTCCACTTTCCAAGCTTAATGGTGAAAAGTCCTTGTGCAAAACTTTGTTAGCTGATAGTTTTGAGGGCTGGCAAACAGGTCTATGTCTGGGAGCCCCCATTTTTGAGTTATCATTGCGAATACTTGTGGATCCAGTTTCCATTCGTGGGGATCCATGACGTTTCTGCTTAGGTCGTCTGCCAATGTGTTCTTTTTTCCTGGCAGGAATTGAGCTTGTAATTGAACTTGGTAAGCCAGTGCTGTGTTCCACAAGGACATTACTTGCCTGCATAGAGGGTAGGAGTGTGTATCCCCTTGTTTGTTTATGTACCACGTTACTGTGGATATGTCTGTCCTTATGATAAGCTGTCCTGGATGTAAGAGGTCCTTGAAGGCTGTCAGAGCATTTTGTACAGCTAGCATTTCTTTTTGATTGATGTGCAAATTCCTTTGATCTGCTGTCCATATGCCTTGAATGCACCGTCCTGCCATGTGTGCCACCCAGGCATAGTCCGATGCATCTGTTGTCATAGTTTGCCTGGCTAGGGGTAGAGTGAAAGGCTGACCCTTGTTGAGGTGACCTGCCTGTGACCACCATAGAAACTCCTGTTGAAGGCAGGGAATGAGATTTACCATTGTTTCCAAGCTGTGGCTGTGTTGAGTCCATACACTTTTTAGATAGCATTGTAATTTCCTCATATGCAGTTTTGCAAATGGTATTAGTAGTATGCAAGAAGCCATGAAGCCCAAGGCCTGCAGAATTTTTCTTGCAGGGAGTTGAGTCGTTGTTGCCATTGTTCTGAAGTATTGAGTTAATTGTAGTTGTTTGTCTGGCATCAGATAAGCCATCTGGGCCGTTGTATTAAAGCTAGCACCCAGGAATGTCATATTTTGTGAGGGCACTAGTTTTGATTTCTTTTCGCTTATTGTGTACCCCAGGCAACTTAAAAGATGTTTTACAAAAGCCAGGTGTTGTAAGAGAATGTCCTTGCTTTCTGCTTGGATGAGACAGTCATCCAGGTATGGGTACATTTGAATTCTTCTTTGTCTGCAGTATGCATTTACTGGTGCCAGGCATTTTGTGAAGACCCTTGGCGCAGTAGATAAGCCAAAGGGCAGTGCAGAGAATTGGTAATGGGTTGAACCTGCAATAAAATGGAGGTATCTTCTGCAACTTTGTCTGATAGGGGCATGCAGGTATGCCTCCTTGAGGTCCAACGTTACTAGCCAAGCTTTCTTGCCCAACATGGGAAGAAGCTGCTGTAGTGTTAGCATCTTGAATTTGGGTACTTGCAAGAAGGTGTTTAAAATTGAAAGGTCCAGAATAGGTCTCCAAGTATTGTCCTTTCTGGGGACTAGAAAGAGCCTTGAGTAAAATCCTTGGCCTTGCTCCTGTGTAGGTACCAGCTGAATGGCTCTCATGTCCATGAGAGCTGTAATTTGTTTTTGTGCCTGTGCCCATTGATTTTGTGGCAGGTTTAGCATTCCTTTTATCCTTGGCAAGGTGTGGAAATGAAATCTGTATCCGTGTGAGATAATGTCTAGGACCCATTTGTCCTTTGTGACGATGCGCCAGTTGTCTGCAAAAAATGTTAATTTTCCTCCAAAGGGAGCTGCCAAGAGAGTTTTGCTTGGCAGTATGAGGTTTAAGTCATTGTGTTTGCCTTCTAGTGGTTTGGGACCTGTCTTCTCCTCCCTTCTGTGTTGTAGTGCCCCACTGGCGAGGTTTGTAAGGGATTTGTGCTTGTCCTCTGCCCCTTGGGCGCCTGTATTTACCCCTCTGTGGTCTGTCAGAAGCTAGAAAGGACCAATTTTTTGTTGGCCAATTTCTGCTGAAGCGTGGGGGCTGTATCTGTAAGAAATCTTTGACCGTCTGCATAGATTTTGCCTTATCCTCCATTTTCTTTAAAACCTCCTCTGCTTTAACCCCAAATAAGACATCCTGCTGTAACGGTGCATCCAGTAACTTTGCTTTAATATGATCAGGCAGAGATTGTTCCTTTAACCAAGCATGCCTACGTATAACAGACCCAGTAACAGCTGCTCTAGAGGAAGCTTCCAAGGCATCAAAACCACATTGTAAAGTATGTTTGCCCACCTGTTCAGCTGCATGTAACAGATCTTGCATTTCCTTGAATTCAGACTGTTGAGGGTGTGTGCTCATCTTTTGTTTTATTTGAGACATTAGGAATTGCTGGTATTTAAGCATGTGAAATTGACAATTTAGTGCTCTCATAGCTAGAGTAGTTGAGGTGTAAACCTTCTTCCCCCACCTATCTAGTGCTCTGGAGTCCCTTTCTGAGGGAACAGGATTTTTTGCCATAGACGCCTTAGCCCCTTTGGGACCCTGGGAGATTGTCTCTGGATCAGCAGCAGGGCTTTTGTAAAGGAATTTGTGTGAGTCAGGCACTCTATAGTATCTATCTGGTTTGGCTGGAGCAGGAGGCAGAGAGTCTGGATTTAGACTAGATTCTAAGAAGACATCATCCACAATGTCCAAAACTGGGGGGACAGCAAGTGGTCTGTGCTGTGGGAGAAAAAGAAACTCTTAGAGCCTTTTCTTTGAGTCAGAGTAGTCCTGACCTTCCCAGTGGAAATGTTCCCTCACGGTGTGTAAGGTTTCCCCAAAGGAATAATCTTCAGGGGGAGAAGCTGAGGGAATGGAGTCTTCAGCATCAGAATCTTCATAAGGGGGAAAGGAGTAATCCTGTTCCTCAGGGGAGCCTGAGGAAACAGACACTTGATCAGAGGAGGCATAATCCTCCTCTTGTCTAGGCCTTTTGTCGGGGCGGGGGGTTGGGAACCCCTGATCAAAGAAATCAAATCTTCAGCCATTTTCAGCATCTGTTTCTTAGGCATAGGGCCTTGATCTGGAGACTGAAGTGTACGCTTTTTTGGCTTTAGAGGAGTCTTAAGCTTAGCATAAGATTTTATGGTGAGGGTAGTCGGTCTGAAGACACCTTCAGAAACCGAAGGTGTTTCTACAGCACCGGCTTCCCCTACTGCAATGTCGTCGGTAGGGCCTAAGGAAAAAGGCTGCTTCGGCCTAGAACTCTCTGCTGGGGGATCCGAAGCGGCCTGGGGATCCAATTCAGCGATAGCCAGGGGCTGGGTAGGCGCTTCACTGAAAACCGGAGAACCGGCGACCGGCCCAGCCGAGGCCTCGGAGTCTGGCTTGGATCTAGGCTGCCTGTCTTTATCCTTGCGTTTTTTATGCACGCCGGTAGTCGGTTGTTCCGACGGCATAGTGTAATTACATTTTCTACCGAAGTAGTGCCATGCAAAATCAAAGCGTCGCTTTATTGTTCGCTTATTGACCCTAGCACAAAACCGACAACCAGTGACGCCATGGTCTGGGCCTAGGCAAGGTATACAAAAACAATTAAAGTCCTTATGAGGTATTTGCTTCCCACAAGAAATGCAATTGTTAACTTTTTCTGACATCAGACTGAGGCAAGAAAAGGTTCCCCAGCGGGGTACTTAGCTTTGAAGACTTCGGACTGAAACTCAATTCGAAAATCTCAGGTGTCGGCCGACCGGCACTTGCGAACTGCTTCTGCTTCGGGCACCGTGCGGCAAGAAAGACTGAAGAAAATGGCATTGGATGCCTCTGATATACCCCTGGCACTCTGACATCAGGGAAGAAGCGACAGCAACTGACGCCGGACCAAGACTTTGGAATTCGGGCCAACTGCGGGACCACCTAACGGCAGGATAACCCAAGTGTGTTAACTGCAGCAAGGTACCACGATGAACATCATTCGCACCACACTTACAAAGGCACACCTCCACCTTCCACAAACACAGCAACCCACACCCACACAGCTGCTACGATTTCTCCCTTCAGTTATTGCAAGCCAAGAATAACACTTTTTAATAAGGATACCTACCAGACAAGTCTGCATAGTGCACTTGATCTACCTGCATCATCGCAGCTCGGGTTACCCCCCCCCCCAGCAACTGCAACATTGCCAGATAAAGCTACTGCTATGGTCCGGTTTCTCCCTACAGTTATTGCAAGCCAAGAATAAAGTACAGTTGTGTACTCTTACCATTAATGTAGATGTTCGAGTATGTTCACTGTTACAGTCATTACTGTAGGGTTCTTCCTGCTGGCAGCAGCCCTAGATTGGCCAGAGTCCCAAAGTCGGGTCCGACGTCGGCTGAAGTTGCTCCTGCCCTGACGTCAGTGCGCCAGGGGCATAAAAACCTAAGCCGACGCCATTTTCCCCAGTTTTTCTTGCCCCAGATGTCAGGTGCCCAAAAATAAAGGCCAAAAGCTTAATCAAAAAGAATAAGCAAACATAAACCAGAACATTCCCAAATATCACCAGCAAAAATACCTCAGAGAAAAAAGAAATGTCAAGGAGACACAGACAGCACTCAAAGAACAACAAAAGAGGGGACAGGAGGGAGGGTAACCCAGACTGTAACAGTGAACATACTCGAACATCTACATTTAGGGTAAGAGTACACAACTGTACTATGTTCTTCATGGTTCACTGTTACAGTCATTACTGTAGGGTTGAATCCCAAAGCTAAGAAAGGGTGGATGGAGAAGGAACAGAAGGGGCGGCCACAAAACCCTGCAGGACTGCAGAGGCAAAACCTGCCCTAGATTTAGAATAGAGAGGGAGATTGTAGTGCTTAGAAAAAGTATGCACAGAACTCCAAGTTGCAGCTTATAAGATCTCCTTGGTAGGAACTCCACTGAGAAAAGCTGCCAAAGTGGTAGTAGCTCTGGTAGAATGTGTTCCGACATTAATAGGAACAGGCTTACCATAATGAGAGTAACAGAACTTGATGCAGTGGGCGATCCACTTAGAAATAGTCTGATTAGTGATTGCTCTCCCCTGTGAGGTAGAAGCATAAGCCACAAACAATTGGTCCGTTTTCCTGAAAATCTTGGTCCTGTCCAGGTAAAAACGAAGCTGCCTGTGTATATCTAAAGAATGCAAAATACGTTCCTCTTCACTTTGATAAAAGGTAGGCAAATGAATAGTCTGATTCAAGGCTACATTCAAAACCACCTTAGGCATAAAGGTGGGATTAGTCTTCAAGGACACCCTGTCCTGATGAAAAATAATAAAGGGTTTTACAGCCATGAGAGCTTGCAATTCCGAAACTCTTCTGGCAGAGGTAACGGCTAAAAGAAAAGCAGTTTTCCATGATAAAAACTTTAAATCTGTGGAAGCTGCAGGTTCAAAAGGAGATAAAGTTAACTTTTCCAAAACAAAGTTGAGATCCCAAGTGGGAACTGGTGCTCTTAAAGGAGGCCTTATATTTTTCGCCCCTCTCATATATTGCTTAAGTATAATGGATGAGAAAAGATTGGGGGATCCGTATTGTAATGTGCAGAAATAGCAGAAGCATGAATTTTGATAGATAAAAAAGATAGGCCCTTATGTAACATCTCTGTTAGGTATTGTAAAATCAGAGGAATGTTTGGAACTGCAGAATCAAAACCCTGGGCCTGAGTCTAGGAGCAAAATCTTTTCCCTTTACCTGCATAAGATTTACTGGTGCTGGGCTGTCTAGCTTCAAGAATTATGTCCAGTACCTGTTTGGTAAGGGTAGAACTGTTTAAAGACCCTGGATCCGCCAGGCTGCTAGATTCAGAGTTTTGACATGGCTGTGCAGGATCTGGCCATCTCGTTGAGACAGTAGATGTGGAAGTTGTGGTAAAATCCAGGGTGGACCCTGAGCCAGGTTCATCAGGGTGGAATACCAGAATTGCCGAGGCCAGTTGGGAGCCAGTAAAATCATTCGCGGTCTGTCCTGTTTGATTTTCAGAAGTACCCAAGGAAGAAGAGGCAAAGGAGGAAAAGCATATACTGAGAGGTGCTTCCAACTGAATGAAAGAGCATCCACTTTCCATGCTAGCTTGGGGTAGGTCCTCGTGCAGAACGTTTGAAGTTGATGGTTTTGGGGAGATGCAAAAAGTTCTATGTCCGGGCACCCCCACGCCTCCGTTATCATCCTGAATATCCGAACATCCAACATCCATTCATGTTGATCCAAAAGAGTTCTGCTTAGACTGTCCGTCAGAGTGTTGTCCTTTCCTGGCAGGAATTGAGCTAGTAAGTCCACCTTGTTGACTAGTGCTGTGTTCCACAGAGCCATGGCCAAACTGCACAGGGGGTAAGAATGAGAGCCTCTCTGCTTGTTTATGTACCACATCACCGTAGTGTTGTCAGTCTTTATCAGTAATTGCCCCGGTAGAATAAGATCTTTGAAGGCTGTCAGGGCATTCTGTACAGCCAGCATCTCCTTCAAATTTATGTGCAGATGCATTTGGTCCTCTGTCCAGGCACCCTGAAGACATTTCCCTTGCATGTGGGCTCCCCATGCATGATCTGAAGCATCCGTCGTTATGACTTGATTGGCTGGAATGGGACAGAAAGGCCTCCCCTTGTTTTGGAGACAGGCCATGGCCCACCAAAGAAACTCTTGCCGGAGACCAGGCAAAATTGCGAGCACTGTTTCCAGACTGTGGCAATGCTGAGACCATACACTCTTGAGGTACCACTGTATCTTCCACATATGCAGCCTTGCATATGCTATTAACAGAATGCAGGATGCCATGTAACCCAGAGCCTGCAGAACTTTTCTTGCAGACAGCTGACTCATTAAAGCCAGATTTTTGAAATAAGAAGCCAGTTGCACTTTTTTGTCTGGTGTCAAATAAGCCATCTGGGTTGTAGTACTCAGAAGCGCACCCCGGAAAGTAATTTGCTGCGTGGGCACCAGGTTTGATTTCTTTAGGTTCACCATAAACCCTAGGCACAAGAGAAGATGCTGCACAAATGTTAGATGCTGAAGTAAAGTCTCCTTGTCGTCCGCTTGAATGAGACAATCATCCAGATAAGGGTATATTTGAATTCCCTTCTGTCTGCAAAATGCCATTACTGGTGCCAGGCACTTTCTAAAGACCCTGGGCGTAATAGATAAGCCAAAGGGCAGCACAGAGAACTGGTAATGCCTCGAGCCCACTTTGAATCTCAGGTACCTTCTGCACTCTTGCCGTATGGGAATATGCAGGTAAGCCTCCTTCAAGTCCAAAGTCACCATCCAAGCGTTCTTGCTCAGCATAGGCAGCAGCTGCTGCAGAGTGAGCATCTTGAATTTTGGAATTTCTAGGAAGGTGTTCAATATGGAAAGGTCCAGGATTGGTCTCCATGCGTTTTCCTTCCTGGGAACCAGGAAAAGTCTTGAATAAAACCCTTGCCTCATTTCTGAATCTGGTACCAAACCTATGGCCCTCATATCCATGAGGGACCGAACATGCCGTTGTGCCTCTGCCCATTGATGCTTTGGCAGATCTGGCCACCCGTTTGATCTTGGCAAGGTATGGAAATAACACCTGTAACCCCTTGAAACTATGTCCAGAACCCATTTGTCTTGGGTTATGCGGCTCCAATTGTGATAAAAAAGAGAGATTTTTCCTCCCAAAGGCACATCCAGGAGGGATATCCCTGGAGCTAGTAAGGGAGAGTCATAATGACGGTTTCCTGTACGGTTGTGACCTATCTTCCCCTCCCTTGGGAAAGGGGGCACTCCACTGCTTATTTCTGAAAGGGGGCTGTGCCTGACCCCTACCTCTGGAATGCCTGTATCTGCCCCTCTGAGGTCTGTCCGAGTTCGGAAAGGACCAAGGTTTAGCTGGCCAATTCCTGCTAAATCTAGGGGGTTGTACCTGTAGAAAATCTTTAACCGTCTGCATAGATTTGGCTTTGTCTTCCATTTTCTTCAATACTTCCTCAGCTTTGGCCCCAAACAAAACATTGTGTTGCAAAGGGGCATCTAAAAGCTTTGCTTTAATCTGCTGAGACAAACTTTGCTCCTTTAACCAAGCGTGCCTTCTAATAACTGCGTCAGTTGCTGCAGCCCTGCAAGAAGCCTCCAAAGAATCAAAACCACAGTGCAGGGTATGTTTACCCACCTGCTCAGTAGCATGCAATAAATCCTGTAATTCCTTATTGTCTGCACCACCAGAAACAGCAGAAATCTTTTGCTTTAACACAGACAAAAGGTATTGCTGATATTTTAACATATGAAATTGACAATTCAAAGCTCTAATAGACAATGTAGCAGAAGTATAAACTTTTTTGCCCCATCTTTCCAAGGCTCTGGACTCTCCATCAGAGGGAATAGGATTCTTAGCAGAGGCCGCTTTAACACCCTTAGGGCCCTGAGAAATAGTTTCTGGATCAGCTGAAGGATTCTTAATAAGATATTTGTGGAAATCTGGAACCCTATAATACCTATCCGGTTTGATAGGACCAGGAGGAAAAGAATCAGGAGAGAGAGATGCCTCTGTAAAAACATCATCCACAATGTCCAATACAGGGGGAATAGCCAGGGTCTATGCTGTAGAAGCAGAAGAAAATCCCTAAGCCTTTTCTTAGATTCAGAGTATTCCTGCCCTTCCCACTGAAAATGCTCTCTCATGTCATGCAAGGTTTACCCAAATGAATAATCCTCAGGAGGAGAGGCCGAAGGAAGGGATTCTTCAGCATCAGAATCCTCATAAGGAGGGAAGGAATAATCCTGCTCAGAAGAAGAAGCAGAAGAAATCGAAACTTGATCTGAGGAATAATAATCTGGCAATAGCCTAGGTCTCTTGTCAGGAGGGGGATGAGAACCCCTGATCATAGTTAACAGGTCTTCAGACATTCTAAGCATCTGTCTTTGAGGTCTAGGGCCCTGAACAGAAGGTGCCTGTGCATGCTGCTTTGTCTTTGCCGGAGTCTTAGTCTTTGCCTTTGTCCTTGACTGCAGAACTGGAGTCATGTGTACATGAAGCTGAGTAGGCCTAAAAACTCCCTCAGAAGCCGGTGCGTGCACAGCTGCTCCGGACCCATCTGAGGGAGCAATATCTGGAGGTCCAATCCCTGAAAAGTCTGATGGCCCCAGCGGCTCCTCACGGGAGTCGGTACAGGCAACCGGTTCAAAAGTGGCGGACAACAGGGGCTGCGAAAGTGCCTCACTGACGACAGCCGAACCGGCAAATGGCTCTGGTTGAATAAAGTCGTCCACTTTGGACCTCGGAGGCCTGTCTTTATCCTTGCGCCTCTTATACACTGCAGTAGCCGGATGAGAATCCGACGACATATTGTAATTAAATCTTTTTCCAAAATAATGGAAGGCAAAATCGTACCTACGCCTAATAGTGCATTGATTAAACTTAGCACAAAACCTACAATTAGCTACGTCGTGGTCAGGACCAAAGCAAGGTATACAGTAATAGTGGAAATCCTTATGAGGTATTTGCTTCCCACAAGAAATACAGTTATTAACTTTTTCTGACATCGGACTGGAGCAAGGAAAAGGTTCCCCCAACAGGGTACTTAGCTCAAAAGAAGAAGTCTTCAATTCAAAAGCCACCAAAAACAAACAGGAGTCGGCCGACCTGCACTTGCAAACTGCTTTGCAACGGGCACCGCACGGCAAGAAAGACTGGGGAAAATGGCGTCGGCTGAGGTCTTTATACCCCTGGCGCACTGATGTCAGGGCAGGAGCGACTTCAGCCGACGTCAGACCCGACTTTGGGACTCTGGCCGATCTAGGGCTGCTGCCAGCAGGAAGAACCCTACAGTAATGCCTGTAACAGTGAACCACGAAGAACATCACTTTTTAATAAGGATACCTACCAGACAATTCTGCATAGATGACTGGATATTTACAGTTCTTGTTATTAGCAGATGTGGTCCTTAACAGTTATGTTTTAACCATTGTGACTGCTTATTTAAATTTCCTTTTACAGCACATTTGTTACTTTTACTAGTTATTTTTTAAACATTGTTTTGGCCGGAATGCACACCTGCAAGGCCCCCCCCCCCAGGCAACTATAGCTTTGTCTATTGCCACTGGGTGGCATAACTTAACAATATACTTGCTGTATCTTGTCCCAAATAGTTCTGCCTCCACACTGAATACTTGTAAAGTAAGGCAAGTACCATTTACTTGGTGTATTTTGTCCCCCAGATAGATTTACCTTCCTTTGTATTACTTGCACACCAAGGCCTTAAAGTAGTGTTTCTGCAACTAACTGCTTACACTCCTAATTTCCTGCTTCGACCTCTTCCTTGCTTACACTTACATTACAGCTCCAAGGCTTCCACTTCTTCTGCTGATTACTTTTCTTTGCAGTTTTCTGTGAGGGGGCGGGCCAGATCTCTACCGGCTTTTTCTGGTTATACCTTCCCCCATTTTGTATCTCCCTCCTCTAACTCCCTCCCTCCCTCCCCCATGCACATTAACTAGTCTATATTATTGGGTCTCCTTGAGCGGCGCCCTTTTGAAAGTTATCTTTTGGCCTGCTTGTGGTGAGGAAGCTTCCCCAGACCTTTTTCAGTTTGACTGCATCAATATAAGTAAATTTAACTAGTAGAATACAGCCAAACAGACACATTTGGTGTAAACAGAAACAAGTGGAATGATACATTTGGTGTACAAAGAAAAGAAACAAGTAAGCCCATTGATATAATTGGAGTTAGTGTTAGCCCTGCTGCGCTCGGGCTCACTCCGCTCCCCTCCCTGCTTCCTATTTCCACCCGCCCCCACTAGTGCTACATTTCAACTGAAGTTAGCCATGTCCATCATGCTAACCACCAATCACTGAATCTGCCCCACCCCTGTACCCATTTCCTTCTCTTCCACTATTCCACATCCTGTAAAGCACAGTCTTCCATCTAACTACCTTACAATCACAAACAACACCTCTCATCATCCACCACACCCACCCCATCCCAAGCAGATCTCTCACTCATGACCAAACCCAACCAAACCATGCCCAAACTACCCAAACCCACATACATACATACACCTCTTACTATTGCTCCTAGGTGTATCCACACTCCCACTGCTAACTTCTATCACCAACCACCAAAAACAACTTAATTTTATCCATATACCAAGAAAAACTACTTCCACTGACATAACTACAACACACCCTTTTACTCAACTAGTCCCACATCACTACCAAACCTTCTTTATTCACCACTATGCACACAGATCACAGCCATCACACTACCAGTCTCAAACAACTATAAAGAACTTTAAGACCCTAAGCAAACTACTCAATCTCTATTTTTACCTCAGAACCTAACTCATTAGCTGCGGTGATATACACCCAAACCCAGGCCCTGAAAATCTAGGAGCCCCAACCCTCAACCTGAATGATACCCTACTCCACAGAGATAAATCCACGCTCCTCATTTTAAATTTAAATGTTAGATATACTAAAAGTCCACGACCTTCATGCACTACTCTCCTTTTATCAACCTGAGATAGTCATACTAACAGAGACTTGGCTTAAACCAGGCAACCACAACAATGAAATCACTCCACCAGGTTACAATATAATTCGTAGTGATAGAATAGGTAAAAAAAGGGGGGGTGTTGCTGTAGTGTATAAATCTCACATCATCCTTGAGAAAGTAGACATAACAAACCTAGACTTCATAAAGTTGAACTCACTCTAACAAAACTAAAACTTAATGATAATAAACGCATCAACATCATAGGGTGCTACATCCCTCCAGGCAACAATATCCCCATTACAGAAAAACTCCTAGAATGGATATCTAACTCCCTCCCCCAGGAAAGCATAGTATTAGGAGACCTTAATACTGACTGGCAAAACTGTTCCAGTCATAAGCCACTCTCCCATATTAACCTACATGGCCTAACCCAACTCATCACTTCTCCCCACAAGAACAGACAAGAGAACCAAACATCAACACTGAAAAAGGTCTGGGGAAGCTTCCTCACCACAAGCAGGCCAAAAGATAACTTTCAAAAGGGTGCCGCTCAAGGAGACCCACTAATACACTAATATAGACTAGTTAATGTGCATGGGGGTGGAGGAAGTTAGAGGAGGGAGATACAAAATGGGGGAAGGTATAACCAGAAAAAGCCGGTAGAGATCTGTCCCACCCCCTCACAGAAGACTGCAAAGGAAAGTAATCAGCATAAGAAGTGGAAGCCTTGGAGCTGTAATGTAAGTGTAAGCAAGGAAGAGGTCGAAGCAGAAATTAAGAGTGTAAGCAGTTAGTTGCAGAAACACTACTTTAAGGCCTTGGTGTGCAAGTAATACAAAGGAAGGTAAATCTATCTGGGGGACAAAATACACCAAGTAAATGGTACTTGCCTTACTTTACAAGTATTCAGTGTGGAGGCAGATCTATTTGGGACAAGATACAGCAAGTATATTGTTAAGTTATGACACCCAGTGGCAACAGACAAAGCTGTAGTTGCCTGGGGGGGCCTTGCAGGTGTGTATGCCGGCCAAAACAATGTTTAAAAAATAATTAGTAAAAGTAACAAATGTGCTGTAAAAGGAAATGTAAATAGCCAGTCACAATGTTTAAAACATAACTGTTAAGGACTACATCTGCTAATAACAAGAACTGTAAATATCCAGCCACCTATGCAGACTTGTCTGGTAGGTATCTTTATTAAAAAGTGTTATTCTTGGCTTGCAATAACTGTAGGGAGAAACCGGACCGTAGCAGTGGTTTTATCTGGCAATGTTGCAGTTGCTGCGGGGGGGCCGAGCTGCGATGATGCAGGTAGACCAAGTGTGCTATGCAGACTTGTCTGGTAGGTATCCTTATTAAAAAGTGTTATTCTTGGCTTGCAATAACAGTAGGGAGAAACCGGACCATAGCAGTGGTTTTATCTGGTAATGCTGCAGTTGCTGGGGGGGGGGAGCTGCAATGATGCAGGTAGACCAAATGCGCTATGCAGACTTGTCTGGTAGGTATCCTTATTAAATAGTGTTGTTCTTGGCTTGCAATAACTGAAGGGAGAAACCGTAGCAGTTGTGTGGGTTGCTGTGTTTGTGGAAGGTGGAGATGTGCCTTTGTAAGTGTGGTGCGAATGTTATGCATTATGAAATGGAGAAATTAAGAGTAAAATTTTGCTCAGTGAAGTCCCTAGCAATTTCATCACTGCTTGATTCAGACATATACATTCCCTTGTGTTTGTCAGTACTATGTTTGTGTGCATTGTTTTGGAGTGTGGTATCACTGCTACAGCTGCTGGTACTCTTTCTATACAAGTATATGCTTCTCCAGGAGTCTGTTGCTGAGAGGATGAGAAACACACTACAAATATACAACTAAGACAAACTACATAAAGCAATAGTAAGAAAGTACTAGGTCACATCAGAGGCTTGGGAGGTCATTGTTAAGAAACTGAGAATTGTTGTAAAATTTATCATTAAATACCATAAGTTCAGGTTATACTATATGAGTATAACTATGTAAAGATAACCATGTCAGCAGCCAAAATGCATTACAAGTTGAATATTTTACTGTGCACATTTTAAAAAATGGATAGACTAGCCTAAACTCTGGACTGATGAGTTTGCTTTTTTTTTTTTTTTATTCTTGGGAATTGCTATTCAGAAGTGAAGAGACATACAAGGGAACAGTTTTAGTGGCACACCAGGCTATTTTTATTTCTATTGTCATGCAAAGCTGACTAAATAGTTGAATCTAGCAAAGCTGGAAATGTGAGACTGTAGCCCACTGAAGGAGGGGAGATGGGAGGAGTAACCTGGCCAGGAACTGAAACTTGCAAAACTGCTCCTTGTGAAAAGTCTTTTTTATCTCAGTAATTTGTTGACACTTTTGCAAGTTTCCTTCAGTGAATGTGTAGTACATCAGTAGGAACAACATTTGTAAAACTCAGCGCATACCAGTCAATGACACATGAGCTGCAGACTCTCAAACTTGGCAGTTTTTTTCAGGAGTTCCATTGTAAGTGAATGGAAGTCTAGTCTGACAACAAACGGCAGGGCTATTTGTCCTCACAGTCTGCATTATAGGACAGATTTAGCTTTCCAAAGGAATCACCATGTCTGCTGCCCCCATGAGGGCAGACAAGAGTAAAAACAAAATAAAATTAGGAATGAGTACTTATTTTGCTGAAGGCAGCTTTGGGAGGTGTAGTAAATCATGGCAAGATAAAAAATATATGTTTTCTTCATCATTTGCCCATAGTGGTCCTTTAAACAACCAAAGTTTTAATAAAAACTACTGCCCTCTCTTAAAAACAAAAATTTAGACATGAAATACAGTTAAGTTCTTTAGAAATGAAGAGGGTATTCAGCTTCAAATGTAGGGTTGCCAGGTTTCTTTGTGGCTAAAACCGGACTAAGGTCACACCCCTCTCATTACCCATAACTCCACCCATTCCCATCCCCTCTCCCATCCACGCCCCGCCCATTTTGTGACAACACAGTGACATCAGCTATGGGAATGCCCTCTTTCTGTTCCAGATGCCTGCTTTCAGCCGATTTACTACGCTTTTCTGTAAAAAAGCATAATAAATCAGCCAATTTAACAAACACTGATACTCTGCTTCCTTTTGTGAAAAAGAATACTGGAGTTTGTACAGTGTTTTCCTGACTACCAGAGAATTGATTTTATTTGTGGATAGTCCAGGAAAAAAACACATAGGTGGCAAGAGGGATGATTTCCAATTTCCCACCTACTGGTCAAAGTTATGCTTAAATAGGGCTAGGGATGGACTCTGCTTCACATGGATGGGAAGCTTGTTCGAGTGCATGGGAACCCTCTGAGACACATTTGTGTCTCATCAACATGGCCTATTTATGTCACAAGCAAAATAAATCCTTGGATCTAATGGTTCTGATACTGTTAGTTTTGTGGATGTCCACTCCACGGGGCTGTTCTTTTTTACATCTTGGATATAAAAATGTACGCAAAAATGTACACAAGCTAAATAATACTGCAGTCTGCACCCTACTGTATACTAAAAACAAACTGTGGCAGTCACAGTGGCACAAAACCCAGACTTCACACGTGTCCGGTTTTGAATGAAATATGTAATGAGCTTCCCACAGTTAATACTTCAAAGTGGTTAACAGAAAAAAAACTAAATTCTGGAATTGTCAAAGAGCAAGAGGCAGCTTTCACAATGCTCAGCCACACTGAATTAAGGACAGATACTGGGCTTTACGAATAATGGTGCAAGTCTGCAATACAATATACAACAGCATCCATTTAAACTTACAAATACATTGGAAAACATTGTGTTTGTGTGCCTTCTTGGTGCTTTATAATGTTCAGACATCAATCAGCAACTCATTACTTGAGTACTGTGCTTAAATGAATGCCAAATCTAAACTGCTGGCCTGTCTCTTACCACTACGGACTACAGTATAAACTTATAAAATGAAACTCTCTCCTATTATTCAAAGGCATTCCAACAGATAAAGAAAAATTAGTGGCAGATACATTATATGCTGGCAGAGAAGTTTCACTAAACATTGACAAATCCAAACGAGAAATGCTTGTTCTATAATAAGCAGCTTGACCACCTTGGCTACTAGGAAGCATAAGTGACTTGCTCCATCAACCCTCTCCCCAGACCCTCCCCCGACACACACACACAAACTTCCAAGTTTCTTGACTCGCCTGTAAAACAAGCAATACTTTCATCAATCACTATATGATAAAAAACAATTTAGATGAGCATTGGAAGCCAAAGCATCTTTTACAATGCTCCAAATAAACTTCCCCATACCTAAACACTTGCATCACAGCTCTAAATCAAACTAATCCAGGGCAAATATCAACAAAATCAAGGGCAAATCCAGAAATAATCAGGGACAATCGGGAATACTTATTTGCACAATTAACTTAAAATGTTGATAAAATAACAAACAGCATGGGAATTAATTTACATTTACTAAAGAAAAAGGTCTATAACCATTGTCATTATTCATTAAGGAAGATTTACCAGCTTTTCTCCAAAATTCATCAGCTTTAGAAGGGAGTGACAGTGAAATTTTCAGATAAAAATCATGGACAGTTGAGGGGTATGACTTATACGATCAAACCCACTTGCATACCACCTTCAAAATAAAAAAGTTTCTCAAATATGGAAGTAGCTAAAAATTAGTAGCCTCTACATAAAATAAAAAATAAACTTAAATTATAAGTGTCTGGGATGTCAACCATTCTTCCCAGATCCTGTCTCAAACCGCTAATATAAGGGATTACTTCACATATCAAAAGCAATTCCGTTTTACTTGTACTTCGCATGCCACCAGTTAACGAGCACAAATAAATCAAAATGAAGTTTATGGCTCCAAAGTCACAGACACACACTCTCACCACTGAAAATAACCACTCAGGAAGCTAGCACAACAGTAGGGCTTGCTGTGAATTCAACTTTTAACAGTATACCAGGTCCACAACTGGGGTTCAATCATCGCAACTTAGTCACGGAAACACACGTCAGGGGAGTGACACAAGAAAATCAAACTGAAGTGAGACCTGACAGATAAAGTTGTAAATCATGCAGGTAACAATACTCTGGACTCAACAAATTTGTCTGAAGCAAGCCGCTGCCTGCACGAAGATTAAAGTAAAACAGGGCAGGATAATAAAAAGTTAGCACTTCCTTACTGAGCAGTAGCAGCTTGACCCCCGGGCCGCTTTCTCTCCGTCCTCTCGAAGGTTTCTATCAATCATCTTGGAGCGCTCAATGGCGGCTTTATCTTCAGCACTTACTGTGCACGGTTCACCTTTGACCCGGCATTATGTTTCAATTTAAGGCTGTTCATTTTTATGTCTTGGATATAAAAATGTACGCAAGCTAAATAATACTGCAGTCTGCACCATGCTGTATACTAAAAACAAATTGTGGCAGTCCCAGTGGCACAAAACCCAGACTTCACACATGTCCGGTTTTGAATGAAATTTGTAACCGGACAATTTGTTAGAAAACCGGACAGCTGGCAATCCTATTCAAAGACCATTGCATAACAGCAGCAAGGGAAAAAGCCTTTGAGTAAGGAGCACTGCCCTCCTGCAATAATATTCATCAAAAGGTTAGGGAAATAAACAACTTGCCATTTTGTTTTAGAAAACATCTCAATCCTTACCTAGGAGAACAGAATAAACTTAAGTGTTGTCAACATCCAGGGTCCACAGCAGCACAAAATTCACTCACAATCAGTTTAACCAACTGCATAACATCTACACTGAAGAGCCTGCATTTGACCTGCAAAATATATATTGTAACTACTGTAAAAGGTTCTTCATAAATTGATCTAGGTTCATTCACCTGTCATTCTACTTTGTCCAATTAATTTCCAAGCTAATATATTTTAGAGCCACAAAAGCCATAATCCCTTGAGATTAAGTTTCTCCCCTTACCATAAATAAAGTCCCATACTACATCCTAGCAAGTTACAGATCTCCCTCTATGACCCAAGAAAATCATAACATTTACTTAAAGGCATGTGACACACTACTCATCCAAATGAATATCACACTCAAGGGCAACTTCAACTACAGCAGAATAAACTGGGAATTATATACAACATCTAACATCAAGGCATAAAGATTCCTGGACTTTATAAATGCCATCACCCTAGACAGCTAGTCCATACATCCACCAGGGGCGTAAACATCCACGACCTGGTCTTCACAAATATGGCAGAATGCTGTACTTAACCTCCCCCCCCATATAATGTCCTTGTTAGTCTGGTCAGATGATAAAAGCTCTCTCTGTTGAAGTAAATGTAAAATCAGACACACATGCAAACCCTAAAACTTTTAAGAATTACTCGGGACTTCCAAGATGGCTACACACTGAGGAACAGCTTAATTCTAGGTCTCCCGGTGTAAAAACAGAAACTCAGCAAAGAAAAGCCAGTGGACTTATATTTCTGGGTAGATTTCAGTAACTGGCTAGTAAGTAAACTGCCTGGATGCCAGGAAAAAAGAAATACAGAGGACTGGAAAGAAAATCAGCTACAAAAGATGAGGCAAAAGCACTGACTGGGAAGAGTACTACAGAAGTTTAGCAAAAAGCAGTGCAAACTTAAGACATGACTTTCAGTAACCCTGAGGAAGGTATAAGACAACTGCAAGCAGACCTGGTTAAAACAAACAAAATAATGATGGAGTATGTGATATCCCTCCTCTGGGCCAGTAATCAAGGTGCCTCAATCCTCACCACTCACACCGGTCGGGAACGTTCACTTAGAATATAAATGGATACACACAGTATTTTCAGATGCAGCTCACTGCACCAAGCACAATTTCCCTTAAGAGCACAGAGGGAGCACACACCAGACCTGGGGCTGGGTTTTCCTCTCCAGACCCCAAATAAGACTTCACCTTTCTCTCTCTCTCCGCAGAAATCAGTGCTTTGTGTCCCATTTTCACATAGCTGACAAACACTCTAAGATGTGATTTTTACACACGCACACACACACAGGAAAGGCTGGCACAGATTTACCAGCTCTGCCACCTCCACCCAGACTATAAAGTAGAATCAGTGCCACCAGCCAGCTACTTTAAGGCTCTTACGAGGGTACCCAATTACTCTTAGTAAAAGTAATACTTATATAAATGGTAATGTTTGGACAAGCAGCAAGACTTTCAGGAGCATGAAGCCAGTCTCACCAAGTAAATGCAATTACTCTCAAGGGTTTAAATATTTTCTAAAAAGACCAGCCACAACGGAAGGTATAGATATATTTAATAATAAAACAGAAAACATGAAAATACTGAATATCTATTTACAATAAACACCAGAATTTTAATTCACAGAAAATGTACAGATGGAAAGACTCGGACAAATACAGCAAAACAGTATTTAACTAATCTCACTATATTTTCTAACTAACTGAAGAATTACTGTTCCCTAGTTAAGTTACTTACAAAAGCAAGGCAAGATGAAGTGGATGAGTGTCTTTGCTGTCAGGTCCAAGACAGAGTGCTGAGTGTCATTATCACATCTCTCACTAATATCTAAATACAATTTCAGTGCTGGCTATAGAATGACATCACATCCGGTCACCTGATTCTGTTGCTCCCAAACTACCCCCCTGACTAGAACTAGAAGCTGAACCAGAATCTAGCACAGATGTGTCACAATACACACCTAGTGCTTTGCTAAGGCATCTGGAGAGTGTAAATCAATTCCAATATGTTAATCCTTCTGCAGAGTACTAACCAGCTATTCTCTAGCACCCCAGGGTAGCAATTAGCTCACCACTAAGGACAATAAGAGCCCAGGCCTTTCTCTGACACTGCGTGTCTGGCTACATTCAGGCCTGTGGGACAAAATATTTATGGCCTAAACCAAGTCATTTAATTTTTGGCTATTTTTCTTAAGGTAAGTTGGCCTGAGCTTAACCCCTTCTCTTTCAACATCCTCTGTTAACATATACACATTTCCTCAGTTACAACAGTACAGTTTGACGTAAATGTACATTTCTTTTTTGTCTCGCAGGACCCACTGTTGGTACATTTTAACACAAGCATCTGTACAAATCAGTCTGATATACAAATGACATAAAATTCTTTATAAAACTCCAGCTAGCTATGCTGGCATATGTTACTCATGCACTGCCCTACTCTCTCTGGCATAGCTGGCACTACTTCACATCATCACAGAGTATACCAACTCAAACAACAAAAGGCTGGAAAAAAATGGAAGAGGCTTTAAGGCTTTAAACATATATTCAGATGAGGTGATGAAACTGCAAAAATCAGAGGTCGAAATGTAGAAATAGCTGGCTAAATATGAGACTGCTCAAGAGGAGACGTTTCAAAAAATAATAGAATTAGAGAGCATGTAAGGAAAACCTGAGATTTCTGCTGTACCACAGAAGTTGAAAGGAAGAGAGTGCATTAATTTTATGAAAAGCACAAATAAGCAACTGGACTGGTATTTGACAGTAGGAGTTGTTAATTGTAAGGGCACATTGTATGTATGCACTAAACATGACTATAAGAAACCAACCTAGACTTTTAATAGTAAAGATGTAATCCTACCAGCAGAAGAAGTTGATTCTGACAAAACTGTGGCAGAGGTATAAAGTACTAAAAGTGGGACACAGCAGAGTGTTTGCGGAGAATCAATACTCATTGTACACCAGGCAGAAGAGGAGTAAATTTATTCCACTATTCAAAGCATGTCAAAAAGCTGGCATGATAATCAAACTGCTGTACCCAGGTATCGTCAAAATATTCTTTCCTGGAGCGACAAAATCATTTTTGATGCAGTACATGCTAAGGAGGATAAACAAAAGTTTGTTCAACAAAAAGTGAGCTGAGAAACAGGGAGAGTCTGCTCCTTGTTCATCTGGTAATAAAGACCACAGAGTCTGTGGCAGTGAAACCTTTTCCAATGTTTCAAAGGAAAATGCTTGAGAGAAGGAAAAAGGCACAAGAGTTGACCAGAAGACCTGAGAGGAAATGAAGCAGAGACAGGATCAGTGAGGGGAGATGAACAGGAATAAAACCAGTAACTTGGAAACTGACAAATGTGGGATTATAAAACAAGAAGTTATGTACTCACCATAACGTTCGATGTATGTAGCCCATCTCACCTTACATTCTTACCCGTGGGTTCAGAGCCGAACCTCGGCTCCAACTCGGCCATACTCTAGCTCGAAGTCTTTAACTGGCTCATGGCTAGAGGTATCCCATCATGCAACAGGTCTATTCCCCAGATCTTGTTTGCTGCAAGCTAACACGGAACCAACAACTCGGGCTCCAAAGGCCGAGAAAGGCTTGGAGGAGGACCAACAAAGGATGAAGAGGCCATAGGCTCTGGAGCCAACTGGGTTGGAGCTGAAATCAATTTGGCCAGCACCGATGACTGAAGCAATTTCTTCACCACCCTATCAACGTCCTCATTGGAAAGAGTCCTGGAATACCTGGAGGATAATGTAGGAGATCTGGATCTCCCTACAGAAGGGGACTTGCGTGAAGGAGAAACCAGTCGAATAACTGGAGACTGGCTCCGAACCAAAATATCTGTAACCGGCTCCAAAAGGCTGGGAGCCGATATGGACTTAGTCAAGAGACCGAAGAAGGAGAAGCTGTTCTAGCAACTTTCTCTGGCAGCTCCGAAGAAACGAACGGAGCCGGAGAGCACTTCTTAGAAGTCTTTTTGTCCTTTTTAGCTGGAGAAGATAATGCACTGGAAGACTTAGCCAAGTCTTCCTCGAAGGAGTGTTTAAGCAGTCCTTTCAAAATGAGCTTGTTCTTCCTCTACTGTAGCACATGGGGACTGAAAGAATGACAAAACAAGCAGAACTCTTGGAGGTGAATATCCCTCAAGCAGTACATGCACAAAGAGTGCCCATCAGTTAAAGACATTTTACTGCTGCATTCAACACACTTTTTAAAGCCCGAAGGCCTGTGTTCCTTAGAATGCTTGGACATGCTGAAAGGAACAAAGTAATACATAGACACACTAGACCCAACTAACCCCGCACGAGAAACAGAGCCTCTAACTAAAATGGCCTAGAAACCGGTGGGAAAGACAACAGGGGGGACTAGGTCCGCTAACTTAAATGGGCCTAGCCCTGGGAAACAAAGGCAGGATAGCATCACTAGCCAGACACAACAACACTAATGCTAACAGAATGGAGTGCCAAACCAAAGACCACACAGAAACAATGGGGAGGACTAGATCCACTAACTTAAAAGGGCCTATCCCGTGGGGAAAGAAATGAATGGAATACCAAAACAGCCAACGACAAGGCCACAAAAAACAACAAGAGAAACAAAACAGAGGCAGTAAAACACTACTACCACACACAGCTATGAAAATAGCCTTTTTGAGCAACAACAAATCAACAGTTTATAAAAATTTTATAAACAGTATACTTAGCCACGGCCAAAAGTGAGACCACGTCTGAGTGTAACGAGCGGCAAATGAGATCTGGGAAATAGACCTGTTGCATGATGGGATACCTTTTAGCCACGAGCCAATTGAAGACTTCAAGCTAGAGTATGGCTGAGTCAAAGCAGAGGTTCAGCTCCGAACCCACGGGTAAAAATGAATGTGAGACTGGAATGCATAACATCAACAATTATATTTGTGAAACATGACATAACAAGAAAATCTGGAAATATTGGACTTTTTTTACTTTGTTAAACTTGTAGGGGATTCTAAAGCATATGCCCTACTTCATGTCATTAATGTCCAGAAAAAATACTTAGGAAAGGGGAAGAGGAAGGAGAAAGTTAACTTCAAGTAAAACAACATTTTTTCTTAACAGTAATATTTTTGGGTCTATGTCAGATGATTAACTTTTCAGAAACTCAAAAAATATCGAAGAGACCATAAGATTGAGTTTCCGAAAACTCGAACATAAAAAAAAAAATGTACCTTTTCATAAAAAGTTTTTGCAGGAGGGCAAGCCCCCCTGCACCCCCCACACTCCCTGCAAATTATATATATCAACTTCGAGATCGCACTACAGTGAAGAAAACAGTAAATTTCTTGATGGTCACTGTACTGCAATCTCCATTCAAACGCTTTGTGTTTTCAAAAACTCGATCATACAGTCTTGACCATATGAGTTTGAGTTTATGAAAACTCTAACTGATAGAGACCCATATTTTTATAGTGCTTGATTTTCTTTGCATGCCATAAAGTAAAGTTTTCTCAGCTGTTTTTTTAAGTGTAATGGAGATTCTAATGTAAATGGGTGCTCCTGCATTTTTTTTTCTTTTTTCTCACTTCTTCTCTCTTTCTCCTTGTTCAAATTTAAGAAATGTTGGTACTACAATATAAAAAAGGAAGAAAAGTCTGCTCAAAAGAGCATGACAAAAGAACAACTGATGTACTTTTTCTCATTCTTCCATATGGAAATGACTGGATTAAGGACCTTAGCTTAATCTAGTAACAAATTTTAAGAGAAAGGAAGTAAATGAAACTGAGCATTGAATATTATAAAGCTTTTATTTCTAGCAAATAAATGTATGTTTAGTAGAAACTCTGTATCTGGCCCCCATATCTCCATGGAGACAGTCTAATAAAGAGAAATGGCTAGTAGATAATGTTTTCTGAAAGTATTCAAGTCTTTTCTCATCTGGGAGAGCTTTAAAGATAAGACAAAATGAGATTGTACTTAGTAGAAGCACAAGCTGTACCATATGTCTTAACATGGATAACTTTTTTTTAGGTTAATCCAAGTCTATGAGGGTGACTGTCTGTTTGGGACAATTGCTCCAATTAATAGGATAAAACTTCAACATTTGAAGATGTACATAGTTGTGCATGTTAGTATTAAGTTAGTAGGTTTTAGGGGAGTATTAGGGGTGTGTTTGTTTTTTTGTTGGAGGCGTTTCAATAAAACAAAAAGTTCCTTAAGATGTGACACAAACTCAAATGCATATAACGAGAAACAAATGCATAAAAGATCAACCTGCCAAACAGTGTATGGATGTAACACAAAGACTAGAACTAGACAGTTAACAAAAAAGTTGTTACACATAAAAGGTGGGAATAATAACTTTTTAACACAATGATGCCGTCTGTAATGTCTTCAAATGTCAATGGTCTCACAGATAAATACAAAAAGAAAGAATAGTGAACTACATTAAAAATGTAGAGTGCAAATAGCTATGCTACAGAAGAAAAACTTACAAAGAACTGAACAGTGAATGTGATAAAGAAAGGTTTTCTGGAAGGTTATTCAGCAGAATACCCGAGAGAAAGAAAAACAGGAGTACTTATATAATTACAAGAGAAGCTCCAACAGTGACAGAAGAGGATTAAAAAGATAATAATGGATATATTTGTAGTACTGAGGAGCGATTGGCAAGGGAGGAGGATTACACTGGCATGCATTTACACTCTGCCTAAAACCGCTATAATGCAGCTTAAGAAAATTATGGGAAAAATAATCAGCTTTCAGCAAGGAATATTACATACAGATGGAGACTAGAATTCCATTTGCAGCAGTGAAAATGTGTTTGAGGGCTCAGAAAGGAAAACATAACAAAGGAGGGTACTTTTTTGCAAAAATTTATGAAACTATTTGCCATGGAAGATGTGAATTCAATACTAGGAGTTTGGAGTGAATTTACATATTATTCCCTAAGATACAAAACCTGGGCTAGGCTAGACAGACTTTGCATTTCACAGGAACATGTACATTTAATTGAAAGTCCTGATATGCACTCAATAATTATTTCAGATCATGCACCAATAATAACTAAAATAAAAACACATGGTAATAAAATAGAAATGAGACACTGCCTATTTCCTACCCATCTGTTGAAAAGAGAGAAATTTAAGAAATGGATAGTTGAAATTGTTCAGGAACTATTAGAGAAAATATATATTTCTTCTCAAAATTTAGCTAGGTAGTGAGATAAAATTAAAGTAGAGTTTAAAAATAGGGTGGACATAAAAAGGGAGCTATGGTTAAGAAGTAACAAGAATTATTTAGAGGGACTGATAAATGTTAAAGTATTGCAGAATAGGGGGAATCTCACAGAACAAGCAGAGAAGCAACTACAGAATGCTAAAGAGAAAATAAGGGATGACCTTGATAATATGGACAAATTTAGAAAGACTGCTCTTAAGCAACTGTTATTTTGATAGTAACTCTAAAGCACAAAAACTTTTAGCACAACCACTTAGGCAACAGAAAGTAGAAAGGGCTGTTGCCAAGCTTAGGGAGCCTGTAACAAAGAAGATAAAAGATCCTCTAGCGGTATTAGAAATATTTCGGAAATTATATGAAAGTCTGTATAAAGTAGAGAAATATGGAAATCAAGAAAAAATACAAAAATAAATGTTTATGAAAGAATTAAATACCCCACGGTTAGAGGTAGATGAGGCTCCATTACTAATGATTAGTCCCCAGGAATAGATGGTATTCCTGTAGAAGTTTGGAAGCTAGAAGGGATCTGGAAGGTTTTGTTTAACAGTATTTTAAGAGGAGGAGAAGTACCAACATCCTGGAAGAAAGCAGTGGTAGCTGTAATACCTAGAGAGGGTAAAGATCCAGCTTCATACAGCCCCATTTCAATAAGAAACCATGATTATAAAATGTTAATGTCTATAATAACTAAACAAATGTTCAAAAGTAATGCCAAAATTGATTGATATAAATAATGTAGTTTTGTGGAGGGGAGGCAAACATTTGACAACATTAAGAGAACACTGATTATCTAGAGAGGAGCAGATTGCATGCAAATACCACTGTTGTTGGTGGGTCTTGATGCACAAAAAGCATTTGACAGAGTAATCTGGGACGTTATGAGCAGGGCAATGGAAGCATTTGCTTTCCCTGATAAAATTATAAGGTTGATTATGAGGATATATAAGGGATTGGATGTGAAAATTAAAGTGGGTGGGGTCCTCTTTGATAATTTCTGCTTGAGCAGAGGAAACCAGACAGGGGTATTCTCTTTCCCCTTTGTTATTGCATTATATTTAGAACCACTGGTAAAGAAAATAACAGACTCAGAAATTCAAGGACATAATTGGTATGGTAGTCAAGAAAAGCTGGCTCTATTTGCAAATGATATTGTTTAACTCCTGATAAAACCAGAAATTACATTTCAGTGTTGTGGAACATTTGCAGACAGTTCCAGATCTTTTCGGGATACAAAATTAATGAAGCTAAAACAAAGGCAAAAGCTGAAAGTTATGTACCCACACATGAATTGGTTCAGCAATTTCCATATTTATGGGGACATGACATTTATTTCACATTTGTTAACCGGGTTGGTCCAGCTGAGTTACAAAAACCCCATTTTCAGTGGAGACCCAAGGAGAAAAGCTCCAATAACGTCTGCAGCAATAAATAGTAAAAGAAACATTATACACAAGATAAAATAGAGTACAAACTGGAGTACCGGTATACAGAACAAATGCCAGTATATAGAACAAAAAATGATAACATTAACTACTCAGGAGTATGGATTAAAAATGATTCTGGTGTGGCAGCTAAGGATAAGTGGGAAGAGACTAAACAAAAGATAATACAAAAACTGAGAAACTGGAAGCTCTGTTATATGTATATGGATAGTAAGATAGAAGCAGTTAAAATGTTTTTAGTCCCTTTAGTTTTAAACATAGGTCAGGCATATTTTTACCAACCAGAGGAGAAGTTATGGATAGCAATTAATAAAGACCTGAAGGATTTTATCTGGGAGGTTAAGACTGTAAGAATCAAGTGGGATACGTTGATTCTTCCAATAGAACAAGACAGATAGGGATTACCCAATTTAAAGGGGTACTTCAAAGATACACAGTTAAGACTCCTATACATAGCATAATCAGAAACCTGTGATTCAAAGTGGAAAGGGATGATGATGAAATGGGGGAAGCTCAAGAAACAAGGACAGACTGGGATTTTAGATGCAGATCTTTAAGGAGAATAACAATAATGACACAGAATATTATATTCATAAAGTAGCAGAAAGCTTTCTAAGAACTAATCCAACAAGGAAATGGAGAAAGACGATTCTGCCAATAGGGATGACAGCAATTAGGGATACAGACAATAAGCAAGAGGGGCTGGAATTTATTGGAGAAAACTTGCAAAGGAACCAATGTATTGGGAGCAAATAACTAGAGAGGGAAAGGTAACAGAATAGGAAGATGACAAGTATTATTTGGACTGCAGGTTAGAGATTGCCCTCCCTATCAAGGATTGATATCAGAGTATAGGCGAAGAGAAAGAAATACGGAGACCTAAAAGAAAGACCAGCACTGCTAGAGTTTTTAGTAGAATCTAGAAGCTGCTGTTAAAAAAAGAATAAATAGTAGAGCATATAAAATATTGCATGATAACTATAAGAATCAATAAGAGGAGGTTAGAAATGATTGGGAAGAGAGAATGGATAAGCAATTCACACAGAAACAATGGGGGGATATATGTATGTCTCCCAAATATGCAACAAAATCTAGAAGATTTAGGATTTTTGCTTGGAAATGTCTGCATAGGTATTTTTATACCCCAAGTAGACTCCAGAGAATTTTCCCTCAGGTAGACAGCAAATGCTGGAGGTGTGATAGGGAAGAAAGAGGCAACTGGGAACATACTTTCTGGAAGGGTAATGAGTTTGCAGACATTAAAGATTCCCTGCAGACTACTCTGAGATGCTGGGTGATGTAACCAGGAAATTGATTTTTCTGAGCTATGATACAGAATCAGAATTGCCTAGACATAGTAAGGCCTTGCTGAGTCTAATTATGGTGACTGCCAAAAAAGCAATTACTAGAAAATGGAAATCAAAGTCTAAACCAGTTGTACTGGAAGTAGTGAATATAGTAAAAGAGATAAAGCAACTGAAACTGGGATCTTTAGAAAAGGGTAGGAGCAAATTACATAGGAAAAAAAATGGAATTCTTGGAACAATACATAGAGGTCAGGATCAGGAATGATGTTTAAAAGAAGGCAGGGTTTGAATGAGCTATGTAATGTTTGAATGATAATGACTAGGTAGATTATAAGTTATTTATAATGTTTGCAATTAAAATTATGTCAATATGGCGTGTGATATATAATGCTTGTACTAAGATTATGTTAATATGGTTTGTTTTCATTTATATAAATGTATGATTGCCTATGTCATAAGTGATAATTTAATAAAAATGTTTCTTGTTTAAAAAAAACTTTTAAGAATTACTCTAGGGCAAACTTCCTACTACTAACACCCTAACTAAATTTCAAGCTCCCCCTAACCCTGAGAACACTCCTATCTAAGCAGAAAGGTTCACAGAAATCCTGTATAACCATATCAACAACTTCATAGAGACTGTTTTATAGAAACAGAGACAGCTTTATAGAAACACCAGAACACCATGCCCAGATGCAGTACCTAACTTCTGGTTAAAAGTATTAACATCTCTGCATGAAGATTAGCCATGAGTAAGAACTATTTATATGTGCACCCTGAACAGACACCAACCTGGCTAACAACAGAAAAAAGTACAGTTTTGTACCTACCATAAATGTAGATGTTCGAAGATCCACATTGCTGCAGTCCTTACATATGGGTAGTCCGCTGTCCTCGGTCGGCCCGAATACCAAAGTATTAGGCTGACGTCGGTCAAGGCGCTTAAAACTGACATCAGGAGGTCAGGGTACAAAAGCGCATGACCGACGTCATTTCCTCAGTCTTTTCTTGCCCCAGATGTCAGAAGGCCCTAACAAGACAGGCCAAAGCCAAAAACCAGCAAAACCCAACCAACCACTCGTGCACTAACCATATTTACAATATGTACAACACAAACCACACCACCACCTTCAACAACAGAGGGGAAGGAGGGAGGGTAAATTGGACTGCAGCAATGTGGATCTTCGAACATCTACATTTATGGGAGGTACAAAACTGTACTATGTTCTTCATCTCACATTGCTGCAGTCCTTGCATATGGGTAGAATCCCAAAGCAGAGGTAAGGGAGGATGGCAAAACTATAAAGCATTAGGAGCTGCCAACATGCCTTGTAAAATTGCAGTTGCAAATCCAGCCCTAGATTTAGAGTAAAGTGGAAGGTGGTAATGCTTAGAGAAAGTATGCACTGAACTCCAAGTAGCTGCTTCCAAAATATCTTTAGTAGCCACCCCTTAAAAAGCTGTAGAAGTGGCAGTAGCCCTAGTGGAATGAGGCCTAATCCCAGCTGGAATCTCCTTACCATGATGGGAATAACAGAAAGCAATACAAAAACCAATCCACTTAGAAATAGTTTGTTTTGAAACAGGTTTGCCCTGAGAACCCAAAGCAAAAGAAACAAACAACTGCTGAGACTGCCTGAACCCTTTAGTTCTGCTCAAATAATATCGCAACTGTCTGTGAATATCCAAAGTGTGCAAAATCTTTTCCCCTTTATTTTGGGGGTTTGCATAAAAAGTAGGCAAATGAATAGTTTGGTTTAAAGCCACACTAGAAACGCAAAGACACCCTATCCTTGTGGAAAATTAAGAAAGGCTCGACTGCCATAAGGGCCTGTAATTCAGAAACCCTTCTCGCAGAGGTAATGGCCAACAAAAAAGCAGTCTTCCAAGATAAATATTTCAACTCTGCCGATGCTGCAGGCTCAAAAGGTTGTAGAGTGAGTTTCTCCAACACAAAATTGAGATCCCAAGCAGGAGTAGGAGCTCTACGTGGGGGTCTTATATTCTTTGCCCCTCTAAGGAATTGCTTAAACAAAGGCTGAGAAAATAATGGTGGGTCACAGTCATAGTGAGCAGAGATTGCTGCAGCATGAACCTTTATAGAGGAGAAGGACAAACCTTTGTCCAATAACTCAGTAAGGTATTGAAGCGCCACACTTAAATTAGGTTTAGAAACATCAAAGTCCTTTGCTGTACTCCAAAATAAAAATCTCCTCCATTTATCTCGTAAACTTTCCTTGTACTAGGCCTTCTGGCCTCCAAAATAACATTCAAAACTTGTTGTGGAAGCTGAGACCCTCCAGGGTTTAAACCAGAATATGCCAGGCTGTCAGATGTAGAGAATGAAGTTTGACATTGAGTAAATGACCGTTCTCCTGAGACAGCAGGTGAGGAATCGAAGGCAAAGGCCATGGAGGCTCCTGTACCAGACTTCTCAGTAATGGGTACCAGTGCTGTCGAGGCCAATCTGGAGCTATTAAAATCATGTTTGGCTTGTCCTGTCTGACCTTCAGCAGTACCTTTGGGAGGAGAGGCAGAGGTGGAAAGGCATACACGTGAAGATTGCTCCAATTGAATGAGAGAGCATCCACTTTCCAAGCTGAGGGATGAAACCTTTTTGTGCAAAACTTTGGCAGCTGGTAATTTAGTGGAGAAGCGAACAGATCTATGTCTGGAGTTCCCCATAACACTGTCAACCTCTGGAATACCTGAGGATCCAATTTCCACTCGTGGGGATCCATAATTTGTCTGCTCAACACATCTGCTAAGGAGTTCTGTGCTCCTGGCAGAAACCTTGCCTGAAGATTTAGCTGTAAACTGAGAGCAGTCTCCCACAAAATCATTGCTTGTCTGCATAGAGGATAAGAATCGTTCCCCTTGCTTGTTGATGTACCACATGACAGTTGTGTTGTCTGTTTGAATCAACACCTGCCCTGGAAGAAGTAAATCCTTGAAAGCTATCAATGCAAATTGGACTGCTAACATCTCCTTCAAGTTGATATGTAGATGTTGAAGTCTGGCAGGCCACGTGTCTTGTATCCATTTTCCATTTAGATGAGCTCCCCAAGCTTTGTCTGAGGCATCTGTCGTTAAAATCTGACTCGCCTCTGGCGGGTCACAGAGAGTCCCTTGTTTAGGTGACATTCCTGAGCCCACCACAAAAATTCCTTTTGAATGCAAGGTATTATTTGAATGACAGTGTCCAAATCTTGGCAGTGCTGTGTCCATACATTCTTGAGATACCATTGTAGCTTCCTCATATGCAGTTTGGCATTGGGAAGTACCAGAATACAAGATGCCATGAACCCCAAGGCTTGAAGGACTGTCCTTGCAGTCAGCCTGGACTGATGAGACAACTGGTGGAAGTAAAGAGAAAGATTCTTTTGTTTGTCTGGGGTCAAAAAGGCCATCTGGGATGCTGTATTCAGTCTCACACCCAGAAAGCACATGTCCTGAGAGGGTACTAGACTGGACTTTATTTCGTTCACAGAATTCCCCAGGCATCTTAACACTGCCATCACAAACTGTAGATGATGAAGAAGTTCGTCCTTTTCTTGGGCCAGTATCAGGCAATCGTCCAAATAAGGATAGATCTGTATTCCTCTTAGCCTGAAGAAAGCTACCACTGGAGCCAGAACCTTCGTGAACACTCTGGGCGCAGTAGATAAGCCAAAGGGCAATGCAGAGAACTGATAATGTGAAGTCCCAGCCCGAAAACGCAGATACTTCCTGCAACTGGGCCTGATAGGAACATGAAGGTAAGCCTCTTTGAGATCCAGAGTCACCATCCAGTGATCTTTGCCCAGCAGAGGTAAAAGCTGTTGTAACGTTAACATTTTGAACTTGGGAATGTCCAAATATGTGTTGAGGATGGATAAATCCAAAATTGGTCTCCACGTGTTTCCTTTCTTTGGTACTAGAAACAGGCGAGAATAAAATCCTAGGCCCACTTCTGGCAGAGGAACCGTTTGTATGGCCCCTATTTGAAGTAGTAAAGAAATTTGCTTGCGAGCCTCTAGTCTTTGCTGAGGAGGAACGTCCGGCATGCCTCTGAAAGGAGGCAAGGTATGGAAATAAAACTTGTAACCCTGGTGTATGATATCCAATACCCATTTGTCTTGGGTAATCAACATCCAATTTTCCTTGAAGAGTGCTAACCTTCCTCCCAAAGGTGCTGCCAGGCAAGAAGGATCTGGCAGCTGAAAAAGTAGGTCATTGGGCCTGTTTATGAAAGGACTGGCCCCTGCCCTCACCTGAAGATTGTGCCGGTGAACTCCCTGTTCTAGGCATGAAAGAACTCTGAGCTCTGCCCCTACCACGTCTAGATCTACCCCTAGACTGAGAATCATAAGAAGGATACGTCCACCCCTTAGCAGGCCAATTCCTACTAAACTTCGGAGGCTGAACTTGCAAAAAATCCTTAACAGCCTGCATAGACTTAGCCTTGTCTTCCATTTTCTTCAAGACTGATTCCACAGGTGAACCAAACAACACATCAGACTGCAAAGGAGCATCCAAAATCCTTGTCTTAACATGGTCAGATAAATTCTGATCCTTTAACCAGGCGTGCCTGCGAAGAACTGAGCCAGTGGCAGCCACCCTAGACGAGGCCTGCACAGCATCAAAACCACACTGTAAGAATGCTTACCCACTTGTTCAGAGACATGCACCAAATCTTGTAACTCTTTACACTCAATGCCTTCCGCCAGAGCATCCACCTTAGACTTCAATTGAGAAAGAAGAAAGTTTTGATATTTCAACATATGAAACTGGCAATTCAAAGCCCTCATAGCTAAGGTAGAAGATGTATAGACCTTCTTTCCCCATCTATCCAAAGCTCTGGCTTCTTTATCTAGAGGAACCAGATTTTTACAACAGAGGCCTTGACACCCTTAGGTCCCTGACTAATAGTTTCTGGGTCCGCCCTAGGACTCTTATAAAGATATTTATGAGCCTCAGGCACCCTGTAATACCTATCCGGTTTAACAGGCAGGAGGCAGAGAATCAGGATTAAGTGAAGCCTCTGCAAACACATCTTCCACAACATCCAGAACAGGCGGTATAGCCAAGGGCCTATGCTGGGGTAACAGCAAAAACTCCCTAAGCCTTTTCCTAGAATCAGAGAAGTCCTGACCTTCCCACTTAAAATGTTCCCTCATCGAATGAAGTGTCTCTGAAAAAGAAAAATCCTCTGGAGGAGAAGCAGAAGGAGTGGAATCATCTGCATCAGAATCAGAATAAGGAGAATACTCCTGCAAGTCTTCAGCTGAAGACTCTGAAACATCCGAAGCCTGCTCAAAACTTCCCAACTCTGGCTCCACCCTAGGCCTCTTATCAGGAGGGGCAAAGAACCTCTAATCAGAGTAATCAAATCTTCTGCCATTTTAAGCATGTGCTTCTTAGGCACAGACCCTGCTGAACTAGGAGTGACACCAACAGAAGCTAAAACTGGCCTGCCTCTGGGAGAAGCCTTGGAAACAGAAGGAGAAGGCCTAACCACCCTAGGAAGGGAGGGATTACAGTAACTTGAGAAGCCCCTTCAGCCTGACCTGCCTCCTGAGAGACCACCTCCTGCAAAATCAAAGTCTCCCCTGAGACTCCAGAGAAGTCTCCGTCGGAACCACGGTTCCACTGAAACCTCTAAAGAACCGGCGTCCGAACGGACGACTCATCTTACCTGGGTTTAACTGCTTTGTCTTTGCGCTTCGCAGAAGCGGCGCTGGAGAATCCGGCGGCATATTATAATTGCACCGCTTCCGAGAGACCAGCCTAGCACAATCTAACCTTCGCTTAATAGTGCGTTTATTGAACCTAGCACAAAAGCGACACCCAACAACGTCGTGCTCAGGCCCCAAACAAGGAATACACAAAGAATGATAATCCCTATGCGGTATCTGTTTCCCACAAGAAATACAGTTATTCACTTTTCTGACATCCGGTAAAACACTGAGGCAAGAAAAACCAAAATATTCCCCAACGGGGTACTTAGCCAACTTGGATTCGGTCTGAAACTCCGAATTCGAAAAATTTCAGAACGCCGAACGGCACTTGCAACACTGCTTCTGCATCGGACCATGCGGCAAAAAAGACTGAGGAAATGACGTCGGTCATGCGCTTTTGTACCCTGACGTCCTGATGTCAGTTTTAAGCGCCTTGACCGACGTCAGCCTAATACTTTGGTATTCGGGCCGACCGAGGACAGCGGACTACCCATATGTAAGGACTGCAGCAATGTGAGATGAAGAACATCAATGCTCCTACTTAAGAGTGAACCAGCAAGAAACTACCCTAAAAATTACAGACCAGTAACTTACCTTCCAACTACATATAAACTATACACCTGAACTGATGCAGACAGAGTTTGTAGTCATTTAGAAGAAAACTCAATCATGGCAATAGAACAAAAAGCAATAAAAGAAAGTCATATGGAACAAGGATCATCTGTTGTTAAATAAAGTCATAATGGAGAACTGAAAAATGGGGAAGAATCTAAGTATGGTATGGATTGACTACAAAAAAAGCATTTGATAGTATCCCACATTCATGGATAAAAGAGTGCTTAAAAATGTAAGATAAAAGAGTGCTTAAAAATGTGTAAGATACATCCTACACTGATCAACTACATTACAGTGACCATGAAACAGTGGCAGGCCACTTTGCAATTAAGCCACGATAAAGGACAAATTATTATTTCATGGACAAAAATCCAAAGGGAGATATTTCAGGGTGACTCCCTGTCACCTCTTCTATTCTGTCTTGCCCTTAACCCATTAAGCTGTCTACTTACCAGATTAGGCCATGGCTATAATTTGGCCTCTAAAAAACAACAAAGTGTAAATAAAGACTTCTCATCTTCTCACTGTCAATGACTTAAAACTCTATAGCTCATTAGATGAGGAACTGAAAGCAAACTGCAATAGTCAA
Source organism: Protopterus annectens (assembly GCF_019279795.1). Taxonomy (NCBI): domain Eukaryota; kingdom Metazoa; phylum Chordata; order Ceratodontiformes; family Protopteridae; genus Protopterus; species Protopterus annectens. The sequence goes on from NC_056727.1 coordinate 956,359,670, forward strand.
AACTTTTTCAGATGATATAAGAATGTCATTTGGTCTTGATAAGTGTGCAAAAGCAACCTTTAAAGCAGGAAAATGTAGCAGCAAGAAAACATCAGTTTGGGACAAAAATGTGACATAAAACAACTTCAACAAGAGGGAGTGTATAAATATTTGGGAATTGATGAAGGATCAACAATAAAACATGAGCAAATGCGAATAAAACTTAGTAAGGAATATTTAGAAGACTTAAATTAATCCTTAAAACAGTGCTGACATTTAGGAACAAAATTCAAGCTGTAAGCCACTTTGCTCTTCCTGTCCTAACTTACAGTTTTTGAGTGACTGACTGGCCTCAAAGCGTGTTGGATAGATTAGATAGAAAAACAAGAAGGATGTTTCATGCTCATCAAATGATTTATAAAAATCAGTGTATACCACGATTATATATTCCCCGTTCCGAAGGAAGTATGGGCCTTCTCGAAATTGATTACATGTACAGATCTGCAATCGTGGGACTGCACACATATTTGCTGACCTCACAGGACCCAAACATAGTGAAAGTTTTGAAACATGAGGAGAATAAATCTTAGATGACTTTCCTGCTTAGTCTAGCAGAACCATATCAACGTCAAACAGGAATAAAAATCAAACCAGACGTACACAAAAATTAGGTTGCAACTGAATGTGCCAAAAAAAAAAAAAAAAAAAAAAAAAAAAAGAATATAAGGTGAAGGATCAGATGAGAAGACATTAAATGTGGAAAATGCATAAATATAGTTACAAGTATAGAAAACTTCTAGAAGAACCTCATGTTGATCAGGATTGAATACAGGAATGGTTAAGGAGAGGCAAATTCAAACAAAAGATGAAAGGTTAAGATTGGTGGCCCAAGATAGTGGACTACGCACACATTGGTTTACAAAGTCCATTGAACACATAGGAGAAACAGACAAATGTAGGTTTTGTAAAACAGAACCAGAAAAAGTCACACACCTTGTTGCTGGGTGTGACATACTAATTGCAGAAGGACTGTATACTGAAAGGCATAATAATGTGGCAAGACTGGTGCACTGGGGATTGTTTATCCATTATGGTATTAAAATAGCTGAAAAAGACTAGAAACATAAGCCACACAGCATCACAGAAAATTATGAAGTCTAAATCACACAGGATCACTAAATACCAACAATTCAAAACACAGATGCGAAAAAAACACATTTAGTGGTCCATCAAAAGAAGACATAAGTAGCATTGATCATTGAAATCACTACACCCAGTGACTACAGCGTCTTGCGCACAGAGAGACACAAAGTCATAAAATATCAGGATTTGCAGACAGAAATGACAGTAATGTGGAAGAAAGATACACAGACAGTTCCAATAGTAGTAGGAGTAACGGGTCTTATAAAAAAAGCATCTACAATCATATTTAGATATGTTACCAATACATGTAACTCCATATGAACTGCAGGAGGAGTCATTACTGGGCACATTACAGGTGCAGTGAAGAGCACTTTTGGCAGACATCAAAGATTGAAACAGTACTACTTTTTTGAACTTTAATTGTACTTTGACTTAGGAATGCGGTCCACTCCCATCATGGTAAGAGAAACCCAAAAGACTTGGAGAAATTAAAAAGAGAAAGACTGTTGTACCTACTTGAAATAAGTGCCGGACCTGTGCAAAAAACAAGCCATCCTGGTGGAATTATAACATAAATGAGATGTACAACAAAAAGAAGAAGCTAATGGCAAAAATCAGGAGGGACAATACCCAGCAAGATAAAAACTCCCTCACCAGTCTAAACAAGCAACTCGGGGGGTTAATAAAATCCGCAAAAGCCAAATTTGAGGTACAAACTGCCACTAAAGCCAAGGACAATCACAAGGCCTTCTTTAGCTATGTCTGTAACTTCAAAGGCAATACACAGCAGTGTACCAAATTAAGTGTAAATGGTGCCACCTATATGGAACAAGAAGACATAGCTAATTTCCTGACCGACGAATCTAGTTCCAACTTTACTACCCTCCTTAATGCCAAGAAGTGCATCATAGTATCTTTCGGAAGACAGATACCCTTGCAAACTTCCACAATGATAATACATCCCTGAAAGTAGACCCTGTAGTCAGGGACTTGAGAATGCATGTAGACAGAAATTTGTCATTTGACCACCTTGCCTCTACTGTGGTGAGGAAATCATTCCATGTTGCAAAACTTGTAAGTAAAGGTATGGCATCTAGGTCCAAACAAGTCACTGTCCCATTGTACTCTGCTCTCATAACACCAATCATTGAGTACAACGTCCCTTTTGTTATGCACCTCACCAGACATGTGCAACAATTTGAGGGTCCACAGAGATTTCTCACAAAAGGAATTCTTGGGGTAGAAAAGTTCTACACAGACCACCTCAAATCACTGCCTCTATATTTGGTCTCCTACAGGCTTCTGAGACGCAACCTATGCCTAGCCTACAAAGCTACCTCAGATTGGCTGTAATGGACCTATTGCACATCTATAAAACCACTTCTGTCAGAAACACAAAATCAAGGGGACGAAAACCTTGCCAGCAAAATAAATAAGACATGCTGGAGGGACAGGTATGTGTCTCAGAGACTTCTCCTTCTTTGGAACAGGCTTCCCATCCATGTGAATCAGAGTTCCTTCCTGCATTTATTCAAGCAGAACCTGGAGCAGAGGATGGGGAACTGCAAATATATCTCTAGTCCATACCCATGTCCTTTCTAGAGAGAGGAAACTTGTAAATTATGGACTATCCTGCCCAGGTATATACACCCACCACAAAAGATTTGGAAAACATTAACTATCCAACTTTATTTGGGGATCTCAGACAAGCTCCAAATGGCCCCTTGGGCTGACAGCCTAGTATTCTTCTATGATATTATTCATCCCTAATCAAGCACATCATCAAATAAAAGCCACCTTCTGTATGGACCTGTCCAGACACCTCACTCAATATGAAAGGCCTCCAAAGATTTTTAACTAAGAAAATCACAAGACTATGCTCCTTAATCTAAATGGGTTGAAACCCGTCTTACTAAATTCTGTCTCATATAGGCTCCCATCTTTGCTTATCCTTCAATATTATGACAGACCCTGACCTACTAGACCACCTTCACTTCCACAAAATTGGCAGGAGGATCACAGATATTCACAGTGAGGACTGCAGTCTTTATCACAATGTAAACTGGCCTTGCTGGTGAAATAGATTATCTAATTCAGTCAATCCATTACTTGTGGAATAAACTTCCTTTGTATTATAAAGTAATGTAACACCCTGACGACCTTCAAAACTAATCTAAATTCATTCTTGAGGTACATAGTTATGGCTCTCCTTAACTAGGCAGCTAATATTAATATTAGGTTGCTAATACACTTGCAAGCCTTTTGAACTGCTTAAGACAGACTACTCAATGGCCATGCGGATCACATACCTAGGAAATACCTATGAACACACTAGTCACTCATCCTCAGTTAGAACTTTTTTTTTTAAACAAAAACATTTTTATTGAATTATTACTTATGACATAGGCAAACATGCATTTACATAAGTGAAAACAAACCATATTGACAAATTTTTAGTTGCAATCATTATACATCACATATAATCTTCTGTACAGTCATCGTCAACCAAGCATTACATAGCTCATTTACTTCCTGCCTTTGTTAAACCTAATTCCTCTTCTAAGACATTATTCTGCATGCATTGTTCCAACAATGCCTATTTTTCTACGTAATTTTTTCGTCTTTTTCTAAAGATCCCACTTCCAGTTCTTTTACCTATTTATTTATTTATTTATATTTGTTGGCCGAGAGTGTCCGACTGGACGTAGGTCCATTTTCAGCGGAGGCCAGGGGAGAAAAGCTCCACAGTTAAAACAAACAGTAGTTACACTGGATTACATAGCGATTAACAATTTACATAGCAATTACTTACAACATATTTACAGATGAAGAACATAGTACATCAGTAGACAACTAGAATCTTTATCTGTGAAGTACATAACAGACATTAACAAATGTTACAATAAGAGGTTCCTGCTGCATAATAAGTACTAGGCTTATGAGCATCTGAGCTTGTTATAATCAAGGTAGTTAGTGGAGTGGAAAGAAAGGTAGTGGTTGGATGGGGTGGGTGATATTAAGAGTGGGAGTTGCAAGGGCATAGCTAGCATGTTTTTAGGTGGGTTGTGTTGTTTAGCTAGTGATAGTATGGTTTGTGTGAAGTGTGTGTTGAATCAGGTAGCAATATTTTCTGAGGAGTGAAGGATGTTAAGAGGAGGGGTACTGACTTTTCCTGGGTGGAGGATGGAGTTTATGCAGGACCAGAATTGTTTGGGGCTGTGTTGGGAGGAGTCTAGGGCAGACTGGTAGTATTGGACTTTGTCCTGTTTTATTAGCTTTTTGACTCTATTGCGTAGTTCTAGGAATTTCTGTCTAGTTGAGGGGGGTTTTGGTTTTGTGCCAGTGCTCCCAGGCTTTATCCCTGTTTTTCATTTCTGACTTAGTGGTTTTCTGTAGCCATGGGGAGCGCTGTGTTTTGATTCTGGAAAGTCTTATGGGGGCATGGTAATTAAGGATGCTCAGGAAGGTAATATTAAAAAATTCAACTGCGTCATCAAGACTGAGGTACTTTAGAGGATGCCAGTTACATTCTTTGAGGGATGAGATGAATGTGAGTGGGTTAAAGTTTAGTTTTTTACGTATTTGACGGTAGATGACAGGTTTAGCTTGGTATAGGTATTTTTTTTTAGTAGGAATGATCACTGAGGCTATCTGATAAGCAGCCTTTTATATATGACTGGGGGCTCTTACTGACTTGTATCCAATCCAGGGTAGTGTGCTTGCTGGAGTTTTTATTTATCCTGGTTGGCGACTGGACTAGTTGGGTGAAGCCATGAAGGTTGACATGATGGGTTGGATGGTTGCCAGAACAGGACTGCCAGTCAATATTGAAATCACCTAAAATGATAGTTTCTTGGGGGAGATGGTGGGTAGACCAGCTGAGGAGGTTTTCTAGTGGAGGGATGTTTTGGCCAGGTGGGAAGTAGCATCCAATTATGTTGATGGTTTTGTTTTGGTTTATTTTGAGGTTGGTATATATTATTTCTTCATTGCCTATTTGTGGAGCTGATGATTTTAAGATCTGGATGTTTAGATGCTGTTTAAATATTATAGCTTCACCGCCTCCTTTCTTGTTTAGCCGGTCTAATCTTAATATGCCATAACCTGTAGGGAGTATTTGCTCACTGGTAATGTGAGGTTTTAGCCAGGTTTCTGTCAGGATGACTATATCTGGGGAGTACAAGTCTATGGTGGCATGGAGTTCATGGACTTTGTTGGATATACTTCTAATATTTAGGCTTAGTAGAAGGAAGTCACTTGGCTTTCTCTTGGCTATAATATGGGAGAAGTTGTGGTTTCTAGTCTGATTATAAGGATTGGGGTTGGAGATGGTAGGGCCAGGGTTGGGGTGGATGTCTCCACTTATGGCTAGTTTTTATATGCATGAGGTTATTAGTTTTCTCAGTTTTTGAATGTGTTTGTTTATAGATTTATGGAATAGATTGCCCATATGGAATAGATTGCCCATACATGTCAAGCAGAGTGCCTCTTTGGACCTCTTCAAGAGGAACCTTGACGATTGGATGGGAGAAAGGAAATTCACCCCAGGGATGACATCAGTCGCCCT